>NC_056588.1:23834113-23967859 GCF_018340385.1 Cyprinus carpio
AGACAGGTATAAATCATTCCTCAGAACAGCAAATGCTGGATAGCAAAAAAAAAAAAAAAAAAAAAAAAAAAAAAAAAAAAAAAAAAAAAAAAAAAAAATATAATATATATATATATATATATATATATATATATATATATATATATATATATATATATATATATATATATATATTAGGGCTGTCAAATGATTAATCATGATTAATCACATCCAAAATAAAAGTTTTGTTTACATAATATATGTGCATACTGTGTATATTTATTATGTATATATAAATACACACACATGCATGTATATATTTAAGAAGAATATGTTATGTTTATATATTAAATATATTTATATATAATATAAAATATAAGAATATAAATATATAAATGTATATACATGTAAATATTTTCTAAATATATAATTTATGTGTGTGTATTTATATATACATAATAAATATACCCTGCACACATACATATATTATGCAAACAAAACTTTTATTTTGGATGTGATTAATCGTGATTAATCATTTGACAGCCCTAATATATGTCATTTAGCAGAGTTAGGCTCTGTCATTCAGAAACATGGCTTTTCACATTACTGCTATGCTGATGATACCACTTTACCTCTCATTCCATCCTGATGATCCGACGATAGCTGCTCGCATCTCAGCATTCCAGTTGCATGATGGACCATCACCTTCATCTTAATCTGACTAAGACAGAACTGCTTGTGGTTTCAACAAATGCATCACTTTATGAAAATTTCACCATCCGGTTAGGCTCATCATTTACATTACATTTACATTTATGCATTTTGCAGACGCATTTGGATAAAAGCGTCTGCAAAATGCATAAATGTAAAGTAAATGATTTTGCACTTTTTATTCTATTTTAATTCTACTTTATTTTTTTATAAAAAAAACACTACTTTTTTCTATTCTATCTACTTGTTTTTCTTTGTGTGTATATCTATCTATCTATCTATCTATCTATCTATCTATATATATATCTATATATATATATATATCTATATATATATATATATATATATATATATATATATATATATATATATATCTATCTATATACACACACACACACAGGTGCATCTCAATAAATTAGAATGTTGTGGAAAAGTTAATTTCAGTAATTCAACTCAGATTGTGCAACTCGTGTATTAAATAAATTCAATGCAGACAGACTGAAGTAGTATAAGTCTTTGGTTCTTTTAATTGTGATGATTTTAGCTCACATTTAACAAAAACCCAACAATTCACAAATCTCAACAAATTAGAATACTTCATAAGACCAATAAAAAAATGTTTGTGAATTGTTGGCCTTCTGGAAATTATGTTCATTTACTGTACATAATTCTGTAGGGGCTCCTTTTACTTTAATTACTGCCTCAATTTGGCGTGGCATGGAGGTGATCAGTTTGTGGCACTGCTGAGGTGGTATGGAAGGTTTCAGGTTTCTCTTCATTTTTTGGTCTTTTTTCCTCTTGACAATACCCCATAGATTCTCTGTGGGGTTCAGGCCTGGTGAGTTTGTTGGCTAGTCAAGCACACCAACACCATGGTCATTTAACCAACTTTTGGTCCTTTTGGCAGTGTGGGCAGTTGCCAAATCCTCCTGGAAAATTAAATCAGCATCTTTAAAAAGCTGGTCAGCAGAAGGAAGCATGAAGTGCTCCAAAATGTCTTGGTATACGGGTGCAGTGACTTTGGTTTTCAAAAAACACAATGGACCAACACCAGCTGATGACATTGTAAATCAATCATCACAGACTGTGGAAACTTAACACTGGACTTCAAACAACTTGGCTTCTCCACCCTTCATCCAGACTCTAGGACTTTGGTTTCCAAATGAAATACAAAACTTGCTCTCATCTGAAAAAAGGACTTTGGACCGCTTTGGACCACACTTTTCCTTCCAGTGAACTTTTCCTCTCCGTGAACAGCCAGCTTTTTTGGCAATGAATGTTTGTGGCTTACCCTCTCCTTGTGAAGGGTGTCAATGATTGTCTTCTGGACAACTGTCAGATCAGCAGTTTTCCCCATGATTGTGCAGCCTAGTGAACCAAACTGAGAGACCATTTTGAAGGCTCAGGAAACCTTTGCAGGTTTGTGTGAGTTGATTAGCTGACTGGCATGTCACCATATTCTAATTTGTTGTGAATTGGTGGATTTTTGTTAAATGTGAGCCAAAATCCTCACAATTAAAGGAACCAAAGACCTAAACTACTTCAGTCTGTGCGCACTGAATTTATTTCATACACGAGTTTCACAATTTGAGTTGAATTACTGAAATAGATGAACTTTTCCACGACATTCTAATTTATTGAGATGCACCTGTATATTTTATATATATATATAAATATAAAATACCTTGCTATGTGTACTGTGTTAGGCTAACTGAGACTTTTCATTTGCACTTACATATTGTTGCCCTTTTGTTAGTTTTGATTGCTTCTATTGTCCTCATTTGTAAGTAGCTTTGGATAAAAGTGTCTGCTAAATGAAAAAAAAAAAAAAAAAAAAAAAAAAATATATATATATATATATATATATATATATATATATATATATATATATATATATATATATCATTTAATGTGAAATAAATTTAATGTGAAATATGTGTGTGTGTGTGTGTGTGTGTGTGTGTGTGTGTGTGTGTGTGTGTGTGTGTATGTTAATTATATATATATATATATATATATATATATATATATATATATATATATATATATATATATATATATATATATATATATATATATATATATATATATATATATAATTAAAATAACACACACACACACATATATATAGCTAGCTGTACATTGTCAGAATACAGTAGCCCAATTTAAATTGAACTGCATTCAAATCATCCTGTGTGGCACTGCACAATGTAAATATGGTTTTAGCCACATGAAGCTAACAATAATTAACAGCAATAATTGACAAAAAATAATTTGAAATAAACAAGGATACTGATAACTTGTTTATCAATGGTGATTTTTATTTACGGCAGCCTCCAAGCAGATGGAATCCAACCAGATGTGTAAACAACTGACAGAGATGTCATTGTTACGATAATAACAAAAGAATGTGCTCAGCAAATAAATCCTAAGATCCAACGGACATATAAGAGTACCAGGGAGTGGCTTCAAGGGAAATTATTTTTTAACACCGCATTGGTGAGCTGTTAACATATTAAATTGGCCAAGTAGTCTTTAACTATTACAATGTGTTTGATTAAATCAATATTATTGTTGATAGACACCAAATAATTTAAATCAATAACACATTAATATCAATAAGAGGAGATCCTAGATCACTGAAGTTCCCCACAAAAGCCACTAGATTTGCATTTTGTGTTAGTTATTTTCATTGGTTGCAGATAATTTTCTTCCTATTTTTCCCTCCTTTTAATTTCCTCTAATGTACTCTGACCTGCTGGGAATCTGGGCTGCCAAAAACGTATTGTTCTGAGTTCTGAACATAATTCGCAAAGGGAAATCATTTAAAGGTAGAAGGTGGGGGATTTCCACCAAACAAATTCTTTCAACAATAACAAAAAAAACATTGTATACTACAACCGTGGTGCACCATAATCGTCCGGCATTCTCTCAATGTTATACCTGAAAAAAAAAAAAATATTATAACAGTTTTATTAATTTACATAGGTGACAAGATCATTTTCTTCTGTTATAATAAATACAAAAAATATACATAATATAAATTCATACATAAACACACACACATACATATACAAGTCTAAACTGAGCCATTCAGTAAAGCTACACCACACTTGATTACGGTTACTCAGTCAGAAAATCTTTATAGAATCTCCTGTAATGACAATAGGTGTGTTCGACTTGATTCGGTGCTGCAAAGACCAATCGGTTTGACTTAAAGCAATGCATGCCAGTTAGAAATTCTGTCTGACTTGAGACGGTGGCGATGCCATGTCACTGAAACATATGCCATCAAAGTCCAGTGAGAGTGATTTGAGAGCAGTTGGCTGGCTCAATCTGTGCAGCTTCTCCAGAGTGGTTGGACACCCTGATAACAATGCAGCTATTATACCATTGGCCAAACTCATCATTTCCATGATCATGTGTTTCATGTCATTCTGACACCTTCATTTCTGGTAATGCTCACAAATCTGTGTTTTTATAAAAATACTAACTCATTTCATGTATCCCAATTGTAAAAACAGAATTAAAATAATTTGGGATTTTAATGTTATTTTAATAGTATTGGCCTATGTTATTTTATTCATCTTTATACAGGTGCCGTATTAAGCAGTACTTTTATTTTTGAACGAATAGTATTTGTTGCTACAAGAAAACATCCAAAACGTCTGTGTATTTAAAAAATATTGCATCTAATCCATTTAATCTGTGAAAAAGTATGCAAACACTGCCAGGGCATCACTATGGGAAGCAGAAATTGTCCGACCTCATATCTCCATTTTCAACACCTCTCCTGACTGCAAGCAGCGAGTCTCACCAAACATTAAAATCCAGCTGCAGCCGAAGTCAAGCACACCTAAAAACTCTTCAAAATGGTGGTCCTATAAAGACCAGGATTGGACATACCTGGACACACATTTACCAATAGGCTTTAATCAATTTCTGACGTTTGCACATAACCTAGGCTTTTTCACTTGTACTCATTAGAGCCTCTCCTCAGTAACATTAAGGCGAGACGTAGCGAATTGAGCTTGAGTACCTGTGATTGGAGATGTACATGATGGGGACTCCTGGGATCTTCCGAATCCTCCTTTTTAGGTCCCTGTCCACTGTGGCCACAATGTAACATTTGTGCTAATGAAACAATTGGGAATGCTTTAGTCACAATGTAAAGCAAGATATAAAATGGGTATCAGCTCTGAGATTAGAATTGTTCCATAGTCTCACTTATTTTATAGATTTGTGAAGTTACTTAATTTTCACTCCTAATATATATTTGAAAATGTAATATTTGTAATATATACCATACCTGCATTACTCTTTGCACCAAGCAGTCGTCAGCATACGTTCCTTTGTGTGAGCAAGGTAATCGATCAAACCGGGGATCTTTGGCAATCCTACAAAAAAAGTTCAAATCAGCATAAAAGCCAAAGGAGAAAGAGTAGCCACTTTAAAACCTGTTAAAACCAAAGTAAAATTCCAGTTTTACCTTTTCTGGTAAATGCACCACATCTAAAATTTACATACACAACAGCTTTCTATCTTTTATCCATACTGTTATCATTCCAGATGGTGACAACTTTTGATTAAATCACCAAAAATAGTCTAATATCCTGGAAACAGTTTCTCTCTCTCACTCAATTTCTGGGATTTTGTATAGAATTTGTGGGTGTCAGGGAGCAGCTATCAATATGTGGGACACTCCAGGAGAGGTGGGATGTCTGCCATTCACAAGTCAGAGCAAAATTATTACAAATTTGCTTCTTTTTACCTCATTTGTAAGTTGCTTTTGGTAAAAGCATTTGCTAAATGATTGAATGTAAATGTAATATAAATGTTGTCATCAAATTGTACAAACTGTTAAAAAATTTACAGTAATTGCCATTGCTGTCCACAATGTAGTTAATCTTATGACTAACTGCAGTGGCACACACTGCAACAACGGTGAAATTTTCCTGCAAAATTACTACTACTTAGGCCAGCAAATGCTGCAGCTGATTTGCCAGCATTTCAAAAACTGGTCCTGTTCACACACAACTTCTAACCAGAAAAAAAATGCCTTTTAATTACAACATTGTGACAAGTCTAAGCATAACATGCTAAGGGCAAACAAAGCTAGTTATATTTTCTATGATCAGAGAGTACTAGAACAGAACAGATTTCTTCAAGATATTTATCATGCATATGCATTTATTTGTGCATTAAATTATATGCGTTATATGTGTACAGGTATTTGTGTATTGTACATTGAGCTTACCATATATATGTGTTTATTTTGTTCTGTGAAAGAGTGAACTGTAGTGTGCATTTGTGGAAAACGTTGATGCTTTCAACTCAGTGAGAGCAAAATTAAACAATCTCGAAAGCCTTTGTTGTGCTGTCTGTCTCGCCTCTTACCCCTCCAACTTCACAGCATAACACATCCACTTACTATTTTTAAAAACTGTGGGTGGGAACTAATCGGTGCTGAAACATGAACCTTTAAAAGCAAAGGTGATGTATACTTTTCAACAAGATAGTCCTTTTCACTGACTACATCTAATATTTTTATGAACAAAGCAGAATGAAAGTTGATTTCCAATGTTCTAGTCGAGAAAGGCATGTTTGTTGTTCCTGGTGCTGGTCTGCTGTACTTCGTTACACATTACACTGTGTTGTTAGGATGACAACGTTTTAGAGAATACATTTTTATGATCAACTGCCTCAGATGTGTAACAATGCTCATCAACGTCAAAATGATTAAGATGGCCAATCAAATCAGAGAAGACAAGCTTAACTGTTCAGAGAAGCCGAGTGTGCATCCCAGCGCTTTTTTTTACAGTGAAAGAGTGCCAGATTTAAGTAGCTAAACATTTAATATTTGCCAAGTGTTTTATGGAAGAAATGTGTCTTTCATAAAAGTTTTTCTGTTTCTGTTTTATAGAAAATATAGGTGTTATTCATGTAATTCATAATTGAATATGAATAAAAGTGAATGTGTGCATATTTTAAAATAAAACTATTATTTGCAAATAGTTCAACTTGATTTTACAAACAATAAAATAAATAATAATAAAACAATAAAAAAATAATATGTTTTTCATTATACCTTTTAAATATTTTATAAAAACTAAAAATAAAAAAGGACATTTAAATAAAAAATGATTATTGATATGCCCCTGCCACCAAATATTGGTTTGGTCCCTAGTGTTCAAGACACTGTTACTGTTAGATGTATGTCATGTAAATGTGCATTACCGCAAAGCCACTCGAAACTTCATCCCTAATTTCTCAAGCTCAGCCATCACACAGTCTGTTATGCAAGGGACACCTGAATAACACAACAACATAAATGCACAGAAATGTATTAGCTTGAAAACTAAAAATGTATGTTATTAGTTTTTTCAGACTGTGTAACTTGTATGAGGATCAGGGTCTGTATGCATAAAGCACTCAGATTAAAAAAAATTATAAACATTTAAATTAATAAATACAGGGAATTAAAATTAGCATTCATCCATCAAAAATTATTCAACACGAAACGTTACTAAAACACCATTTTGTGTTGTTAGAAATTATGAACAAATGATTGGTGTCATATAATGCTATTATAATACATCCTTGCAAGCACACTATTGATTGATTCAGTGGTTGAGGATGGTCATTTTTTCTATGTCACTATAGTTCTTATGCCACAACACTTAGGCATGATCTTTTCTTAAGAGCATTTCTGAGACTTTTTATGCATATGACCCCAGTTCACATTTTATGAGTAATCAGCGCAGAAATTGTGATTCAAAAAAGTTCCCATCTCAAGAACATGCTGCAAAATGAAAATTACCATTATTTACGATACTAAGATGGTGCTGTGGACAGTTGCTATGGTGTGTTGGTGCACTGTGTCTTGTGTTGTTTTGTTTGTTAAAATGGTATTTTGTGGTGATACATTGAGCTTGTACACCAGAGAAGAGCTCATGAACATTAGAGCTACAGTCCCTTTTGATTTATTTCCCATTTTCATCGACACGTCCATTAATTTTTTGGACATCCTGGTCAAAGGTGCACTCACCTTTGCGTATGCAGCGAAATGCTGGAGGAGGGGGAAAGCGTGCTGGTGCGCCTCCGCAGATGCGGAAATTGTACACCGCTACCAGGAATATTTCTTTCCAATGTGCGTTCACTGTTCAACAAAATGGACGAACTTCAGCTACTGGTAGGAAAAAAACAGACTTTTCTTCGTCATCAGTGAAGTGCTTCACTGAAACGTGGTTGTGTGAGATGATACCGGACTCTGCGCTGCAGCTGGCAGGATTCCAACTCTTTAGAGCGGATCGCTGCGCGGACCTTTCAGGAAAGACGAAAGGTGGAGGAATCTGTTTTTATACTAACAGTGGACGGTGCAATGATGTGACAGTGGTTCACCAGTACTGTTCTAATGATCTTGAGTCATTTTTCATTAACTGCAAGCCCTTTTACTCCCCACGCGAGTTCGCTTCAATCATACTTGTTGGTGTTTACATTCCACCAAAAGCCAACGTGCAGGATGCACAGAGTACGCTTGCCGAACATATACTGTGGATGGAGTGCACAAACCCGGACTCTTTTGTTATTTTCCTTGGAGACTTTAAAGAAGGAAACCTCACAAGTGAACTCCCCAAATACAGACAATCTATTAAATGTCCTACCAGAAAGGAGAATATTCTGCATCACTGCTACACTACAGTAAGCAGTGCCCATCACGCCGTCCCACGAGCTTCACTGGGTCACTCTGACCATGTCATGGTCCATCTAATTCCTGCATACAGACATAAATTAAAGCTTTCCAAACCTGTTGTGAGGATATCAAAGCAGTTGACGAGAGAAGCTGTGGGGAATCTTCAGGCATGCTTGGATTGTACTGCATGGGATGTATTCAGGAATTATACCAACAACCTGGATGAGTATACAGAGGCTGTGACATCGTACATAAGCTTCTGTGAAGATAGCTGTGTTCCATCACACACAGGGTGAGTTACAACAATGACAAACCCTGGTTCACAACCAGACTCAGACAGCTAAGGCTAGAGAAGGAGGCTGCATTTAAAAGTGGGGATTAGACATGTGCCGGTATTCGGTAATGCAATATATCACGGTAATGAATATGCACGATACTGTTATCGTAGGCACTTCTAAATACCGTGAATAATTATATATTACAAATTATTCAGAATTTGGAATGCATTTTAAGAATACTATTCCCACCAACTGGTCAAATTGCACAACACCGCTGTATGCTGCTTGAAAGAGGTGTGTGCCGCTCTGATGTAAACAAGTATGAGAAGCACATGGGGGAACGCGAGAGCTTTTACTTTCGTTTTGTGTTTATTTGATTATTAAAGTTTTATGTTTAAATATTTGCTGGTTCCCGCCTTCTCCTTCACTGAGCTTTTAACTTTGTTACACTCTGTATTAAACACAGCATCATTTATGTTCAGTGCTGCTGCATAGGAATCTCTACAGTGATCAATACATCCAAAATACACCCATCCTCTTCAACATCAGCATCGATGAAAATAATTCTGAGAGTGTTGAGACTTACATTTAGCATAGAGGCAATCCATCATTGACTGGACAACATCTAATTTGGCCTTAATAGAAAAGTTGATGAAGTTGGTATCAACAAGGATGTAATATGGAGGTCCAAGCTGGGTGTTGTATTGAAAGAACATACAAGATGGGTATTTTGCTCTGAAAGAAAGATAAAGCATAAAATTATTATATATAATTAATGCAAATACACATGCAAATAATTAATGCAAACACAAATATTTAAAAGTATTATTATAATTATCACTACAGGAATTATATATAAGTTTAAGAGAACAGAAGTTTGAGCAATGAAATTTAAATTCACTTTCTATGATGACATGTTTGTGATGTTCAACTAGGCCTTACAGAAGTTACAAAATGGATTTTTTAATATTCTGATGCCTAAAACTTGTAAAGTGATCATCTACCTAAGAAGACTTGATAATACCACTGGTACAGACTGTACAGTTGTACAGATTACTGTTTGTTCTTTTGGTGCAAGAAACTTATGGACCCCCTTGACTTTCACTGTATGGGCAAAAACAGCCAATTAATTCAAATGAGGGTTTCTATGGATTATACTTCTGTGATATGTACACGGTTCGGCACGCATATGATTCGCAGATAAGTAGCAAAGTTTAACTATCACAGACTGATGCACTTGTTTCTAAGTTTTGGCAATTAAACATTCAAGTCATTTTAAACCATTCAAGCACAAAAATATGCGAAAAGAGAACACAATTTGGTACTCTCATGCTGTTTTTTGCACACACACACACAATGTGTGCACAAAGTTGTGTTTCAGAAAGTGCAAGAACACAGAATTCAGTTTTCTTTCGTGTCTTCTTGCACTTGAATGGACACATAACGACGAATTTATCTCAAAATACCTGTCTCAGCTCTCAGCAATTTTCGTTCAACAAGCTGTTGCTGGGTGGATTTTATTACTGACTGGGTAGTAAAGACCACCGGGACAAGACCACAGGAACCTGGAACCAACACAGGAACCAAGTCCTCTGCACAATGTGACATTGCTACAGCCTGGAATTGAACTGCTGGTTTCGTTTGGCCAGAGGAGAACTGAGCCTGGTTTCTCCCAAGTTTGTGTTCAGTTGCTTTGACACAATCTGTTTTGTTTAAAGCGCTATATAAATAAAGGTGACTTGATTTGACTGTGTATGTGTGTGTTCACTGCTGTGTGTGTGCATTTTGGATGAGTTAAATGCAGAGCACGAATTCTGAGGTCAGAGGTCGACCGATATATCGAGCCGATATTTGTCATTTTTTAATATATCGGCATCGGCCGATATCCGTGTTTAGTAGCGCAGATTTACATTCAGGCACGTCGGCGGGCAGCCCTGTGTTATTGGTGCAGTGGAAGGTGCTGCTGCTGCATGTGAAGGAGCCCAAGCCAAAACTTTTGGAAGATTCAACAACAGTCCTGGGAGATAAAGGTAGTCACAGATTTTCACTCTGTAAATGGGGTGGAGAAGGTGGCAGCTCTCACAAACACTGCAGCCTGATTGAGGGCTACGTTACTCCGCCCCGCTCACAGACAGCACCATGCCCGTAGAGACAGCTGTCCTGGAGCAGCCCAGAACGGTGAATGACATTTGTTCGGAATGATGGTTTGATGCAGACAATAGCCAGGTTTCCATCCAACTCATTTGCATTTAGGGATGTCAATATTTGATAATTTCCATGATCGATCGTCGTTTAAATTAACGATCAATTAATAACCTTAATGCTGCAAAATGCGTCTGCAGCGGTATTATTATTATTATGTGCAAAAGCCACTCTGAAAAAAAGCTTTCTCACCCGAATTAAAGGGGTTTTAGTCTGAATAAAATGCTAGTAGCAGGACTGTAAAATGAATAGATGTGATTATGATCATTTGATAAAATGAAGAGAGCGCTATACGTTTGAGATCATTTTACTTTGTTGACTGTTTCTCGTCAAGGAGACCGCTGAATGCGCCTCTTTAAATGGTTTCGTGGTGCTCGTTGTTGTATTTTAAAAGGCAATTGCAATGTTTTCAAATGACACTATAGTATTAAAAATAAAATTATCCCAAACGTAACTGTGGCGCTTGTGGCTGTGCTGCGCAGTCAGTGAACCGCTTTTTTCACATTAAACATTTTATGTGAGTATTATGACCAGTACTTTATTTGATCCTGTTCTGGAGAATGTCAGAATTTGATTTTTTGCGTTCCGGTAGGCCCATATTTTTTTTTAAAAACAAAATAAAAAATAAAAAAAGACTGTTAGTGATGTCACTAGCGGAAGCCCAAGTGTCTGAGAGTGCAAGTGCAAGTCTGCAGCCAGACCCTTCTCATTTTTTATCTGTTGGTATTTGATAGAATCCATGATGCCATGTATCTAAACAAGATGCCCAGGACCTCCATCAGAAATATAGGCCCACAACATCAAAAATACAGCAGTATATTTCATAGTACACATGGGTTACTTTTTATCCCTGTGTTCATCAAACCCATCTTGAGTGTTTCCCCCTAAAAAGCTAATTTTTTAGTTTCATCTGACTATAGAAGCCAGTCCCGTTTGAAGTTCCAGTCGTGTCTGATAACTGAATATGCTGGAGTTTGTTTTTGGATGAGTGAGGACAATTCTTGAAACCCTCCCAAACAAGGTGAGGTTGGTTCTGTTTGACAATTTTTTTTTTTTTTTTTTTGTTAGGTTTTCTGACCCCGAGACTATTTTCTGCAATTCTCCAGCTGTGGTCCTTGTAGAGTCTTTAGCCACTCAAATTCTCCTTTTCACTGTGCATTAGGATGATATAGACACACATCCTCTTCCAGGCAGTTTTGTAACATTTTCTGTTGATTGGAAATTCTTAATTATTGCCCTGATGGTGAAAATGGGAATTTTCACTGCTCTAGCTCTTTTCTTAAAGCCACTTCACTAATTTGTGAAGCTCAATAATCTTTTGCTGTACATCAGAAATATATTCTTTGTTTTTTTTTCATTGTAATGGATGATTAAGGGGATTTGGGCTTTATTTTCCCTCCTATTTATATTTCTGTGTTTTCATGGCTGGATAATTTCATATTCATAATCACCCTGGAGTGCTTAAAATTGTGAATATGAATGGAAATATATACTTTAGAGACATTTTACTCATAAGAATTTCTAGGGATGCCAATAATTGTGTCCAACGTGTATTTAAGAAAAACATTTATTTCATAATGATATTTATCCCCATTTGAAATTCTTATTATCCAATGAAAGGTTTGATTTTTGGGATTTTGTTAAATAAAAGATCAAAAGGATTAACAATGCAGATTAATTTTCACAGCCTTCTTTGAACATATTTACTAAGGGTGCCGATATTTTTGGCCATGACTGTATACTGTGAAATTACATACAATATGGCATACAATTTGAAAGTATAATAACTGAACATCTATGAAACAATGACATTTTTAAATTTTGAACTAAAATGTTATTGCAATCATGCAATAAACAATGATTAGTGCAAAAAGAAAGATTAATTTGTTATATGCCAACGAATATGGGACAAACTGCGTTTCGTATAGCTTTAATACAGAACGCTTCTCTAATGCCTTAAATACGGGACAATTCCATATTTTACTGAATGGTTGACAACCCTATTTTGCATGGATTTTATTGAAAAGAGCTTAGGCTCATGTACTGTAACCAGAAGTTTTAAGATATATGAATATGCTTTTAAGTTTTTCTTGCCTCATGAGTTTACATTATCGTCAAGCAAAGAAATGTAACATTAATTTTGCAGTGTGTCTGTGAAATGTTAAGGTACTATCGTAGTAGTTCTGTGCGCGCGTGAACGTCATGGCAACATACGACACAAAGTAACACTTAACGTAATGTGTAAATACGTGTAACTAATGTAAATCAAGCAAGCTAGTATGCATAGGCCACGAAGTGTTGGCGAAACAACACATTAGCGAACCAGAGGGAATAATATGGATTTTTTCCCCCAAAACACTTCTTGCATAAAACAAATTCAAGCACTTTCAAGGATCTGTATCTATGTATGTTTATTTTAAAAAACTTTCCAGGGCCTTGAATTTATTTTTTTCAGATTCACAAACTTTCAAGGATTTCAAGGACCCCTGGGAACCCGGATTAGCAGCATGAAAAATAAAACTTTTATTCAAATTATGAATGGGTTACATAGAGAATCCAAGGAAAGATTGCTCTATTTATAATCAATGAAGCTAACATTACTTTAGTTCACCCGCAGCCCAAGCTTCCAGAACCTGACTGTTTTGTTCTATAGAGTGTCCCCCTTTTTCACTGGCACTTGTTTCTGAAGAATTTTTCCTACTGGGATTTAAAAAAAACTCTTTGTTAAACCTCTATAATAAGCCATGAACCAGGCCAAACACATACATGGTGAACGAAAAAAGTACAATTTGATTTGACACAAAAAACAGGTTTTGCAAAAAAAAAAAAAAAAAAAAAAAAAAAGCAAAATGAAATTTCAGGACTTTTCAAGCACTACTTTTTTCATTTTCAAGGACTAAAATCGGAGATCATGATATTAGGGCCACCGGCGGTAGTGCACGTGACGCACTCTACTCACACTTGTTTTGTATACAAGTGTGATAACAGTAATAGTTGCAATTTAGTTAGTTGCAATTTACAAATTACCTCAAACGCCATACACAGCTTTCCTTTCGATTGAGGTTTGACAATAATTTAATACTATTTTTAAGAATTTTTCAATGAAAATATATTTGTCTTTTAATCACAAAAAGCAAAACAATGTAGTTGAATTTTGAAACATGTAACTAATTTAGAGCCGTAACTAATGATTATCAAGTAATCTAAATCTACTGATTATTTTTTACAACCGAGTAATCTGATATTTTTCATTAATAAAAACAGACCTAAGTGGAAAAACAGGCTTTATATTGACTACATTTATATATATTAAACTAACGATGAGACAATAATAATTGGTTCAAATGAAGTAATATGTAATATGCCTATAAATAATATGAACAAAACCTACTTAAGTACATTATGTATTATAACAAATACCTGCAGAAGGCACCAACGGCCTGGCGATGCTTCACTTTACAGCATGATTCAACATTTAAATCCATGTATTTTTAATATTTGGCCACATGCAAACTCAGAGGGAGGGTTTGAACTTTTATTCTGAAATTGCGATGTACAACAAATCACATTATTTAGAATTAACAGAAATGTGATGATGTACTCTCCTGTGTTTGGATAGTTTTGTAAATGATTTACATTATAAATCTAGAGAGATAATATACACTGTTTTCCCAGATAGACGTTAAGCAACCCAAACTCACAGTATATGCAGAGGAAGAGTTTGTGGACCGAGATGCTGAGATGGAGACGTGCAAATGAAACCCAAACAAACAGTACTTGCAATAAAAGACCGAATAATATAATGCAAGCACTATCAAAGGTTTCACCACAAAATCAACTTTTTATCGCAAGGTAGGGCTGGTCCGAATACCATTTCTTTGAGCTTCGGTAGTAATCAACACCGAATATTCGAAGCTTCGGGGGGAGGGGGCTGAACATATTCTTCTCTCAACATTGTGTCTACACCGGGCGCCGCAGCAAAATACAAAAGAACCTATTATGCTGTCTACACTGGATGCGGCGTGTAGGAGGGATAAATTCCTGACAGTAAACTGCTGCTGAGTTCTATTTATGACGTACTGACACAAATTTCAAATGATTTTCAATGGTCGCTTTGTCACGTCCAGTGCAGACAGACTAAATGATAAAGACCCAAGTGAGTGCAGTGTCGCGTTTTGGTGCAATATCAAAACTGAACGATTTTCCAAAAGGCTTCCTTGAATAAACATGAGCAAGTACTGCACGTTTAAAAATCAAAACGAGGCACGGGTGTTTTTATATCACTGTATTTCTGAAGGAAGACTCTCTCTTCAATTAGACTATTACATTTTCTATGTCATTTTCATTTCATCTTGCATGTTATATGCCGATAAAGCAGTGTTTTTGAGCTCAGTGCTGCTTTGTGTATATCAGTTACTGGGGAAACCTGTTTCTCCTGCTTTAAACCACCTCCTGCTGGCAAAGAATGAATTTGCATTTTCAGTATGTCTGATTTATGCAGCAAACATATTTTGCTTGTTATCAAAAACAATCTACTCTGGGACTACTTAGCTGCTGTTATTGATTCTATTTGGAAGTCTACAGGAAGTTAAGTTAGGGCCACAAAATCGCGCACGCGCTGTAACGTTTGTTTATGTTGTTGCCGTTGAAACTGTCTATATCACAGTAATAAGGGCAGCAACATATGATAGATAGGACAGAACAGGAAAGACTATTAATAATCTTTGATTGCGCAGAAATTTATAATACTATTAGTATTATATTAGTATTATAATACTAAAGGCGCCAATACAGAGCGGCAAAGAGTGCTTATGCGCATCCCGTGCTCAGAATGATGAGCTTGAACAACTGCACAGCCCTCTGAGTCCCCATAGAAAAGTTAGTACAACACACATGCTGCTCTGCTCATGTTCATCTTCAGTTCTCTCTTCACAACAGTTCAGTCAGTGTACTGGTTGAGTAAATGAATTACTCTGGGATATTGGTTTATTTAGACTCAGAGGGAGTGGTCAGCCACGTTAAAAAAGTTAATAACTTTGCTTACTGGAGTGAATAAAACGCTTACTGGAGATGCGAACCATTTCAAACGATTCAGTCCAATTTGGTGAACTGGTTCAACCGGTTCACTAAGTAGAACCGGTTAAATCGAACGATTCGTTCGCAAACCGGAGATCACTAGTACAAAGGGAAGAGATATATTGATACGTAGTGCATTAAATCTGTGCGTTAGTTTATTGAGCCTTTTCTTTTAATAGTTTTAAACCTCAGTTACTGTGTGCTCTTGAAGAGAGTTTCATCGTTTTGACTGTAGTAACCGAACGCCACATGCAGTTTGATTGCTGATTAGAGGATGACAGACAGCTGCAGCAGAAAGAAGAGTTTATGTGAACTTGAATTTAATGACTTAACTATTCAACTGTACATCACATTGAACAGCTTCAGAACACTTGAAATATAGTGCACAAAAAATTTTTGGTGCTTTATCATGTTTTTGTGCCTTTCGTGGGGCTCAACAATAACACAATAGTAAATGCACAATATCGGATTTGGATTGATCTCGTCTAACAGATACCCGATCCGCAGGAAATGGCAGTATCGGAGCCGATACCGATCCTGAGTATCGGATTGATGCATCCCTAGCTTATATGCTCCGTAAAAAACGGACACTACACTAGTGATACAAAACACGCAGGCCTGTTAACAGCAATACTTTAAATATAAACATATTATTATCAGGCTGGGCTACTTAACGTTTTTTTATGACTGCCGTATTCGCAAGTATTTTCCAAGCAAATTAACTGCAAGTTTTTATCATGTGTAAAACTACTGATTAAAATGGTGGATAAAAGCAGCTTGTTTTTATTTTTACACCAACGATATACTATAGGCATAATACTTACAGAACTTTTCAAACTTGATGTGCTGTTGTGGTACTCAATTTAAAGTGCTCCCACACAGCTGAGGTCTTCGGCATGTTTGTCTTCTCTTCCAGATGAAATGAATCATGACATTTACTCATGGGTGATTCATATTCAAGTGAATTAGAACCGTTTCGCGAAGGATGCCAGGGGATTAAAAAAAAAAAAAAAAAAAAAAGAAATATTTGAATCTCATAATTGAAAAATCGAATGCCAACCAACTGAACAAATAATCGAATATTCTGGTCCAGCCCTAATTGCAAGACCACTTTTCACCTCAAGGAGTAATATCGCGAGATCTTGTGCACTGCCAGGAGAAGCGGCTCTGTATTTATATCAGATGCACTGCATCGTTAATTTTTTTTTTAATCAAAAAAAACAAGAATTAACACAATTTTAATTTATTTACAATTTTTTTTATACACTGCCTTTAAAAAATTCAAGTACTTTTCAAGTACCTTTACATAAGTATGGCTGTTTTCAAGGGTTTTCCAGGACTTAAATTTCAAAAAGTCAAATTCAAGCACTTAAAGCACCTTGTACGAAACCTAAAAAAAGTATATGAAAATCTGACAAAAACGCATGTACAAGAATGTATATATATATAACGGTTTTGGTGAAGAAAAAAAAAAGTCCCATGAAGTAAGCTACTGTGAATGACATAATCCAATTAAAAACTATGGAGAAATCTAAAATTATTCAGAGCTCACTAAGCGCACTTTGTTCACTATGAATTTTCTGTACAGTGCCATGGGTAATGCAGTTTTTTACCTAGAATTCTGCTATTCAACGAGATTATTTTAAAAATATGTTGAACTTACATGAACAGATGGCTTTAACAAAAGCATATACAATTGATAAACAACCTCAGAGCTCACAACTGGTCTATCTTTTAAGGTTTATCAGTTATTTTTAAAAATCTTCTCCTTTGGAGTAAATTAATGGCATTTTTATTTCCGGTACCCGACTGTTACACTTTACTGAGAAGGTTCTGATTTAAACAGCTCTGATTGGCCACTGCGTTCACACAAATGTGTCTGTAATTGGCAACAATGCTCAATGCTGCAAAAATACATTGTAAACAGAAATCTTTGAGACTCTTCACAGAGTGCTCACACAAATACAGTAAAGACTAAAAGCTGCTGCCTATTAGCGGGTACCGGATCGATCTGCTACTCTGCATTACTGGTATTGCGGAAAGGCTGGTATTATTAAAATTTAAGTATTGACTTGAAGTACAGGTACTTTTAACAAAACTACTGGAGAGTATATAAAAATAATTTTAAATTTGAAGTAACATTTGTATGTTACTGGTAAATACTCTGTCATTTTAAATTAAGTTTAAACTATTTTGTTTTACATGTGGGGATGGAATTTACCATGACAGAAGTATCTTCAAAATGCTTTATTAAATCGAATATGGAGAGGCCACTACTTAGAGCAGTGGTTCTTCTGAGTTTTGGCATTTGTTTAATTCTACCCCAACTTAAAATAACATTAAAACCGAACATGTAGCTATTTCCGACAAGCAACATGCCCTTTAATATGAAAACGGGAAAATGTGAGTTCCGTAAATGGTCAAAAACATGATATCCAATCAGCTTACATCATCTTTTGCAGTCAAAACTGACTGCATCCACACAAGCAGCACACATGTGATAGGATGCCTGCTGAATATGCTGCTTTAGCAAATCGCGCTGCTGTTCAATGTATCTTTAAACTAGATCTTCAATTACTAGCATGAAAAGCACATATTGACACGGAGATCAATTTAAACTCTCTTCGATACAGACACACACTGTGCGTGTTATTGTTTTCATGTTTAAGTTATGAGCACAAATGCAATTTTCCCTGAGTACTCAAACTATGGCAAATGTGCCATGAATTTTTACAACAGTTCAACAAAAAAGGTAATATTAAGTGAACGTTCTACATATATTTTATATAGCCTACATTTTGAACAAAATATTGTCATGTTTGTTCTATTTTGCAATGAAATATTAGTTCCAGCGAAATCCGTATCAGCGGTGCTTCATTAGTGAATGAATCTGCAGGTTTAAATGATTTGGAGAGTCAGAGATTAATAACCTATTCATAACTACAGCATTTTGCTTCGTTACTGAATGAATGAATGAATGATGCCTGGCTCATTAAGACAGCGACTTGCAGCTTATAGAGAATGAGGAGTTACATCACCATCTTTTCACTCCGAATTGCATTTTGGGAAGGCACCACCATATTAGTAGGATACGCCGTTTCCATGGTTACTTCTTATTCTCTATAAGGATAACTGCCTATCTTTTGTTTTGTTTTTGCCTTTACGTTAAACAATCATTCATTCTTTACTGTATCGTTTGCAGGAAAGAGAAGCTATTTAATCGCACTCCATGATAATTCGATTTTTTTCTCTTAGGTTTTGTAGAATTCGGTTTAAAATGATAACGTTATCTTATTAGCGTGAAAACAGTGTCGCCCGCTCGACACTCACTGCTGCTTCAGCCATAATATGGTAGATTATCCAAATAAAAGTATGTGTTTAACATGCTGACAGAAGTCAATCCATTTCTTTGTTGGAAACTTTTAAATGACAAAGTATAATTGTCTTCATTATAAATATTCATTTTTCCATGGCCACAGAGGAGAATCATAGATTGTTGTCACAATAAGCAAACAGTCACAAACTCACTGTACTTTTTATATTTATTTCAACAAATGACAAGCAAAATCAAATCCCTAGGAGCTTGTGAATAGTTCTGTAGCATTTTAAAATGCTGGTTTAATGTACTGAGACAGTGAGGCAACGTGACATTAAACGTAAAGCGTTTTCCTCTCTTTAGAAAACCGTAATGTAGAAAGTTTATGGATTAAGACAGTGATATTTAAAGTTCATATTTTGGGCTCATCTGTTTTTCTGCACATATTATGCTTTCTTAGTAAGATGTGTGTACTGTCTCGGTGCATTAAGCACGTTCTTTATATGAGAGTATAATGGTTAACGTGTAAATAAACGCCTTGTGTTCACATTTTGAGCTTGTATGCATATATGCACATAGTATATGCTTCACAATTTTGTCTTTATCACTGTCTTGGTACATTAAGCCACTTTAAGCATTTTAGAAAGTCTCCTGTTCAAGTTCTGTTAATTCACAAGCCTAGTGAGAGTCACATGCTCGCAAGGAAGGTAATGTTAACTATTAAACCAACAAAATCAAAACTTTCAAAAACACACCGCGATATGATTCTTTTATTGAGTGAGAGTCAGTGGGTTTAATCAGTGACATTAATAGATTTACTATTCGGCGTCTTCTCTGCGACCTCCTTCCCTTGGTGTTTGTACACATAGAAAGGGTCAAAAAACATACTGCATTGTCCAGTTTTCTATCAAAACGATAATCTGAGTTACTATAGCAATTCTCGATGTAACATGAATGACATACACTGGTGACATTTTTCACAACAACAACACGACAAACAATCAAATACTGCCTAAACTCAATAGCGGAAAGGCAGCACTGTCCTGCAAGTATGGCGGATAAACAAAGTAGTTTCCCAGAACTCAACGCGGCGTTACGTCACATTCTTATTCTCTATTGGCGGTTTTATTTTTAAATCTACAAGTATTACTTCGATTTGCCATCATTTATTGCTTTATTATATTAATAATACACTTAATGGAATGTTAAGAATATGACAAATAATAAGGACAGAAAATCCTACTTATGGTTCCCTCCACAAGGCTGAAACGCAGAGGAGATAGCCCTTTCTCAGTGATGGGCCCTAGATTGTGGAACAGCCTGCCAGCACCACTTAGGCCTCGTTTACACTGCCAGTTAAATGTGACCCAATTCCGATTTTTTGCTCATATGTGACACAGATCGGATCTGTTCTATGACAGTATAAATGTATTTGTACATTTTCTCCGCTCGCGCTGACTGTCATCCGAAGTGTGCGCGTATAACAGCGCTTCTGATGGCACGCAATCCCAATAAATACATACATATACAGAATTACACTATTTCCGTGTTCATGCAAACATCATCTGCTCTGTCTTAAGTAAACGCTTATGGAACGGTTTGGGGAAAACATCTGATGTGTAACATTATATTAGATCCATGCATTACAGTATAGGACATCTGTATCATCATAATGTTAATCTAACAATAAAAGAAAAGAGGGCATCACTCGCTGCACTTCATTGAACTGCTTTTGCAGTTTTAATAATCAATTTATTTGTAATGAACACACAAGTTGTTTTTACATTTGATTGTTTTTTGTACATGAATGCTTTAGTTTAGATATAAAATGATAAAGGGAATGCATGTTTTGTTTCTTTCTAGGCTACTTGTACTGTTTTTTTTCTTTTGCATCTGTTCTTATTTATAATAGCAACGATAAAATAAAATAAAAAATAGCTGTATTGTGATTATTAATATAGTAATTAATAATAAGAAAAGACAGAGGACTTCACTATCGACTTCAAATGGGTGACATTTTTTGTCCAATTCCAACAAATCAAATCATTTTGAAGGTCTTTTTAATGGAGAAATTAATTTGTCACCCATTTTTTTTTTTTTTTTTTTACTTAATTGCTCATTGTGACTCGTTTTGTCAGCACAAGTCACATTATTCTCATGAGGAAGCATATGTGGAGGCAGTTAATGTGGTTTCAGGCGGTATGGCAAGTGTAAACACATGAATCGGATATGCTTTGTATTTAACCCGTCCAAGTGCACACACACACCGAGGAGCAGTTAAGCCCAATTTATACTTCTATTTATACTTACGCCATAGGATGACGTGCACCTCTCCAAAAATCTAACAGCGCGTCAATTCTATGCGGACAGCAAGTGGTGTGATTGGTCTGCTACAATCCCTCCCTCCCTTCGTATGTGCTTGAGTTTTGTGTGTGTTTATGTGCACTTTAATATATTTTAATGTTAGACTCATCACATCAGTAGTTGTTCACGACCAACAATTTTGATCTGCCGTGGTACAAGTCCTTGTGGAGATTGAAAGAATGCCATATCTTTTCCTGTTCCGTTGTTGTCTCTTTTTGTAGTTTTAAATAATGATTTAATGATTTGATATTTATTTGCTGCCATCACGGCTATAGTGATTCTCAGACGAGCCGCTTTTTCTTCGGCTTTTGTTGTGGTACTGCAGGTTACACCTGCAGTAAATGAAGGTTAAATGAAAACTGACGCATAGCCTTCGGCGTAGGTTCAACGCAGAAGTATAAATCAGCCTTTAGGGTTTTGGTGCCTTGAGGGTCTCACCTCAGTCATGGTATTGAGGGTGGAAGAGAGCGCCGATCATTCACTCCCCCCACCTACAACCTGTGCCAGTACAAAAACCCGAACTCACTCCCCCCACCTACAACCTGTGCCAGTACAAAAACCTTTTGTTTTGGTACTGCAGGTTACACCTGCAGTAAATGAAGGTTAAATGAAAACTTCGCACTAGCCTTCGGCCCACCTAATCAGCCTGTTTTGGTGCCAGTACACCTCAGTCATTGGTATTGCAAACCCGAACCCCGTACAAAACAGTACAAAAACCCGAACCCGACTCTCTCACCATTGGGCCACAACTGCTCCCATACATCATGTCATTCAAATAAGCATATTGCAATTTCTGCAGTTTATGAATCAGCATGCATCAACAGATGAAAAGTAACGCAGTTAGAAATACTGAATTCAAACTTACACTTCTTTTTCTTTAATGACTGAGGGATCTTCCTTCTTCTTCTTTTGTGTTTTTGCCCTGTCCTGTTCTTTTCTGGAAAAAAAGCATGGACAAAGGTTATGAGCAAAGTTATGAGATGCTAGTTTTTTTAATGTTGTTTCATGCAAGAGACACTGCAAAAGATGCAAGACGTGAGCACAAAGTTCAAACACACCTGTCAAATTAAATTTTATCGCCAGCCCCATTGCAAGTGTGAAATGTATTGAAAGATTATAGCCCCTTTCACACCGCATGTTCAACACGAAAAATTGCCTGAACATTGCCGGATCACCTTCTGTGTGAATGCAAACACGTCCTGGGATCGATCCCGGGTTGGGGACCTAGTAACATTGCTGGGTTCAGTCCCGGAACGAGCAATGTGTGAACAAAAGCCAGAACAAATGCTGTGTCGTAGTGATGACGCACGTTATCGTGCGACTCTTTTACCTGGTGTTTTGAAGGCAGAGTTTGTGACGAAAAATTTTCTTATCAAAGTGATACAATTTTGTGTTGCAAAAATGATATACCATCCTGAAAGTAAAAAAAAAAAAAAAAAAAGTGTATACATTAAGTTGTTGTTAAAGTTGTTGTTAAAGTTAAAGTTATTCGCAAAACTACTGCCAGGTGGCGCAAAGGCACGGGTTGCAAACTGACTGTAATCGTAAAATGTTAGTTTGTAAACGGAGATGAAACGACGAAGTAAAACAACAATAACATTATAATATAACATTGTAACATACCATTAGAAAGTTTACAGTAGGTTAATTTCAAAACGTGATATAGTCTTAGGCTACAGTCTACGCGTCAAAAATGAAAAGACATTTACACAAAGGCTCTTACTGCATGCTATTGTTATTAAACAGTATATTATATATATTATATATATATATATATATATATATATATATATATATATATATATATATATATATATATATATATATATATATATATATATATATATATATATATATATATATACACACACATATATACACACACACGCATCAGTGTTGGGGAAAGTTACTTTTAAAAGTAATGCATTACAATATTGCGTTACTCCCTAAAAAAATAATTACGTTACTTAGTTACTTTTTATGGAAAGTAGTGCATTACGTTACTTTTGCGTTACTTTTTAAATATGAGCAGGTCTTTGTTGTTTTTAATATAAGAAGTTCTATTTATAGCAAATGTTTAAAGCCTTTTCACACCAAGAAGTGTGATGAATAAACCTCAGGCTGAAGGAAAAGTAAATTCACGTCTGTACAGTAGCACACAGGAGAAGGTACAACACTCTTCAGCAATAAAAAAAACAATGTGCAATGTAAGCACAACTGTTAGTTTATCTAAAGTCATTTTTGCTTATTAGTATGGTTGAACTGGATCATCAAAGGTCAGCAGCAAAGACACTAGTTAATAAAATGGGATTAGATACATTTTGTTTTATTTAACATTTAATTATTGCAGGTTTGTGTCATATTCTAAGTTTGCATTTCATTGTTTTAATTAATTTTTGATGAATACTAACTCTAAATTTTTTGTGAGTAGGATGAATTAATGCACATTCACATTTAGTCTAGAACTACATCATGTTCACACAGTGCACACAACGCTTCTGTACTTCTGATTTCTCCCAATATGGGGACAGGAGATTTGTCAGTCAATAAATGGAAAAACAAAGAAACTGGCATTACTTTTTTGAAAAAGTAACTCAGATATTTCCTTGTAAATTAAAAAAGTAATGCGTTACTTTACTAGTTACTTGAAAAAAGTAATCTGATTACGTAACTCGAGTTACTTGTAATGCGTTACCCCCAACACTGATACACACATACATACACACAGATCAAAAGGTAAATGTTTTCATTTCAGTTCGTTCTTGGCAAAAAAAAAAAAAAAGAATTCCATACACATATGCAGAGCGAAATGAGAACAGTTCAGCATTTAGAAGTAATTATTAACTCTGCTATTATTCTTGGTTTTTCAAGAATTATGCCTTTACTGTGTGACCAAAAATGAAGTGTTTCAGCTGTTTGATCGCACTTGTGCCTCACGTGCACATATTCATTGGAAACAGCGCAGCCGTTTGTGCCATAAGGCGTGAGTAGCAGTCCACTTTGGCATATTTTTTGCTCATAATGATTTTTTTCTGTCGATGCTGAAACACGTGTGAACTACAAAGCCTATTTTACCTAATGAATAATAGTTTAGCTTCAAAATGGGCAACATCACGAATATGTTTGGATTTAATTTAAATAACATTTGGATTTGTCCCGAATGAAAGAGGTAAGCCCAACCTTATGTTTCACTTTGAATTATTATTATTATTTTTTTTTTTTTTGTTTATAGCTAAGCCTATATTATTATATACTGCAATTATATTTATCCATTAGAATTATATATTTTCTATTTTTGTTCTGTTCTGATAGTTAAATTTAAAGGATTTTTGTAAAGTGAGGTGAACTAAAAAATATCCTGTTGGTACATTATAACATTATTAGGCCTGCCGTTATTATTTCTGAATGTAATAAAATGCGACTTATACAGGTCCTTCTCAAAAAATTAGCATATTGTGAAAAAGTTCATTATTTTCCATAATGTAATGATAAAAATTAAAACTTTCATATATTTTAGATTCATTGCACACCAACTGAAATATTTCAGGTCTTTTATTGTTTTAATACTGATGATTTTGGCATACAGCTCATGAAAACCCTCAAAAAATTAGCATATCATGAAAAGGTTCTCTAAACGAGCTATTAACCTAATCATCTGAATCAACTAATTAACTCTAAACACCTGCAAAAGATTCCTGAGGCTTTTTAAAAACTCCCAGCCTGGTTCATTACTCAAAACCGCAATCATGGGTAAGACTGCCGACCCGACTGCTGTCCAGAAGGCCATCATTGACACCCTCAAGCGAGAGGGTAAGACACAGAAAGAAATTTTCTGAACGAATAGGCTGTTCCCAGAGTGCTGTATCAAGGCACCTCAGTGGGAAGTCTGTGGGAAGGAAAAAGTGTGGCCAAAAAACGCTGCACAACGGGAAGAGGTGACCGGACCCTGAGGAAGATTGTGGAGAAGGACCGATTCCAGACCTTGGGGGACCTGCGGAATCAGTGGACTGAGTCTGGAGTAGAAATATCTATAGCCACCGTGCACAGGCGTGTGCTTTTGAACCAGAAACAGCGGCAGAAGCGCGCCTGACCTGGGCTACAGAGAAGCAGCACTGGACTGTTGCTCAGTGGTCCAAAGTAGTTTTTTCGGATGAAAGCAAATTTTGCATGTCATTCGGAAATCAAGGTGCCAGAGTCTGGAGGAAGACTGGGGAGAAGGAAATGCCAAAATGCCTGAAGTCCAGTGTCAAGTACCCACAGTCAGTGATGCTCTGGGGTGCAATGTCAGCTGCTGGTGTTGGTCCACTGTGTTTTATCAAGGGCAGGGTCAATGCAGCTAGCTATCAGGAGATTTTGGAGCACTTCATGCTTCCATCTGCTGAAAAGCTTTATGGAGATGAAGATTTTGTTTTTCAGCACGACCTGGCACCTGCTCACAGTGCCAAAACCACTGGTAAATGGTTTACTGACCATGGTATTACTGTGCTCAATTGGCCTGCCAACTCACCTGACCTGAACCCCATAGAGAATCTGTGGGATATTGTGAAGAGAAAGTTGAGAGACGCAAGACCCAACACTCTGGATGAGCTTAAGGCCGCTATCGAAGCATCCGGGGCCTCCATAACACCTCAGCAGTGCCACAGGCTGATTGCCTCCATGCCACGCCGCATTGAAGCAGTCATTTCTGCAAAAGGATTCCCGACCAAGTATTGAGTGCATAATTGAACATAATTATTTGAAGGTTGACTTTTTTGTATTAAAAAACACTTTTCTTTTATTGGTCAGATGAAATATGCAATTTTTTTGAGATAGGAATTTTGGGTTTTCATGAGCTGTATGCCAAAATCATCAGTATTAAAACAATAAAAGACCTGAAATATTTCAGTTGGTGTGCAATGAATCTAAAATATATGAAAGTTAAATTTTTATCATTACATTATGGAAAATAATGAACTTTTTCACAATATGCTAATTTTTTGAGAAGGACCTGTACATGACATTTTTTTCCTCTCAAAAACTTAATTTATTTTTAGTGTTTTTAAAAATGAAAATGAAAATAGGCGATTAATCGGTTAAAATTTGTTACTGTTGGTTAACAAATTCATTGGTTAAATTTTGTTACTGTGGGTTAATCTAGGCTATGTTGTTAACCATTTACAAGTTTCGTGTTTATCCTGTTTTTTTCCATTGCATCTGAAAATTACTTTAAGAAACAAAAAAGCCTCCTCCCCCTAAAAAATTGTGCATGCACATTCACTTTGTGCGCTCTGGTGCGGAACCTGCCTCCCGCTTTGCTCATCTGTGGACAATTTAAAAATGTTTGATATATAACGGTTGCTGTCCCACTTTATACAGGAATTGTTCATTTTAAAAACAATCAACTTATATTGTTAGTTTCATGGTAACATGCAATCAAGGTTTTTAAACAATGGCACTCAAAGTTTTGAACTAAACATTATTTCAAGCATATAGCCTGTGAATGAATAAAAATGCATACTTTTCAATGAAAGAACACTTAAAGAGATTTTCACTTTTCACTTATTTTTTTTTCTCTCTCTATTTAACAGCATTAACTTACAATGAAATCTTTCTTCCTTCAGGTAGACTGAATGTTTTCCTGCCTTTCCTGGCTCATGATAAATAAGTTGCATTCGCCTCAAACTGATTTTGTAAAATCAAAACTTGCGGAAGGTGAACCTGGGTGCAGTTAGTCACGCTCGCTGTGCAGCGGGAGCAGCTGGCAGAGGATAACGCTTGGTCTTAAAGCCTTCCTTAAATGCCTATGTTCACAAATAACAATGATTTTTGCAAAAAGAATGATTAGTTATCAATTGAGAATTTGTTATTATTATGGTCTGGTAAAATAATAATATGGGCTGGAAGAAAATAATAATTAAAAAGAGTAGGGCTGCTGTGAGTACAGGCAGCATATTTCAACCCATGACGACAACACAGCCCTCATGGCCAAAAAACAGACCGACCCAACGGGAATCCTCCTGGTGCTGCTGATTAGCCAATCTCGGGCATTTAAACACTATAATAAACACACAAGAATTATCTGCTTGATGACAAGGTTATTTTTATTATTGCGAAGTGAGATGAATGAAGAGCGTGTCTGGAGAAGGGAATTTTGGTTTATCAAGTTAGTCAGTGATTTTAGCAACACAGGTTCAAATCCCGTTTTGTGGTGTTTTTTTATTTATATATAATAAAATAATATATTAAATTATTAATACAAATGTGTTCTGCAGTCCGCTGGTTTATGTTACACCATTTTTTTATTTTATTTTATGTCCATTTTACACTAAGCAACCAATAGCGACTAAATTAAGTCCAGCTGGAGACGGTTGGGGTTTGGGGGTAGTTCTGTATAGCTTGTGGGGGTTGAAAAATAAAGGTGTGAATCTCTTGCTCTTTCATATGGACAGTGTCTGATGAGGGTTTCAAACTTGCAGAGCAGGTATAGGCAAAGTGTTTTCGTGCCTTGTTGGGTTTGGCTTTTGCAATTTCTGCAACTGCATAGGCCTAAAGAGTATTATATACAATATAATATGTTTTTGTTTTATCTCAGGAGAGATGAGGCGCTTCTGAGAGAGAGAGAGAGACAAAGAAACTGGCGAAAGAGCGCATCTACCAAAGAGACAAAAACTTTTGTTCTTAAATGTATAGCCTATGCTGCTTTGTACTATTTTCAGTTTTAATTGTACGCAGCATCATGCAGGCCTAATTATTTTTAGTTTGATTATCGGGCAATTCCAGCGTTACTGACGTGACATTCACAGTCAAAACCTGAAATATAAATTCTCACACGGACGGACGGAAATGTACGGACTTGACAAAAAAGACCAGTTTTTGGCAAACAACATTTTGTAAACTTTCTGTGATTCACAATGCACAAACCAGAAGCAACAATATCTGCAAATGGAGAAGGGTTGACCATTCTCAAAACACAAAATATCAATTTTATTATAGTTATCTCAATTAAATTTAATTTAATGCAATTAAACTGCATCTCTCCGTTACGGACCGTTCTGAAAGCAGAATTTATACAAACGCGTATAAAATGCTTTAAAAACTTTATAAGAGATGTCTGGAGGGTATTTAATAGGTCTGCCCCCCATGTAAGATTTTTCTAGTTACTAGTAGTCGTTCATTTGTCATTATTCAACTAATCGCACATTTATATTAAATTAACAGTCTAATCAATAATGAGCCTTAGCTTATATATATCGCTTAAGCACATGCATTAAGTTTGCCACAAAGCACAAGCAAAAGTAGCCTAATAATTGTGAAAAAGGAGACATTTTAATTATTTATTAATAAACTAATGTTTTCTTGTCGGCTGCAAGATGAAATTCACGGTGCTGACTCATCTCCCCAGGATGCACATAATCAGTATTTGCTTTTGTTTTGAATTAGTTCGTTTAAAAGTAGACATTTCAAGCTTTTTGTCGATATACTGTATTTCTCATGTATGTAAGGCACCCCAGTTTTAAGTTATTTCATTTTCAGGAAAAAAAAAAAAAAAAGATCGCGAGGGTGCTTCCCTGTCATGCATGCGCATCAATTTTCAGCACAAATGCTTGAATATGAATAGCAAAAGAGCACATTTCTTTTAGGTTTCAGTATGGGATCTGCATTAAAAACAATTCTTCACAAGTCTACAGCCGAGACAGATGCAGTTATAACCTGTAAATTAAAGGCTATTTGACGTTTTAAAATGATCTAATGGCCGCTCCAATTCGTTGATTTTGATTGTTTTAATAAATCTCTTTTACATTAAATAATAAAGATACAAAGCAAGTTAGATATTATTGTACAAATAATTATAAAATGCTATAGACTGCGAATAAGATCGCAGTTTCACATTTTGCATATGCATTACAAAGTTAATTATTTTTTTTACATTCAATGATACAAAATAAAACCAAAAAAATTTGAATGATGAAAAAATATGTAGAAAGATAAGAATAAATGTTGTGCGTTGCACTCAGCATCATGCGCGCCGTGCAAATCTTGCACTCTGATATTTTAAGGAATAGAATACACTCCTGCATTTAAATGCGGCTGTATTTTTTTTTGGAGTTTTACTTAAATTGTATGAAAGCAAGTAAAGAAGGCTCCCTTTAAAATCGCTGAAGTTGCCAATTAATGAAGCTCTTTTTTACATTGTGTGCACTTTGTTGATTATAATAGGAGAACTTGAGTTTAAAAGAGAGGACATTTTATTAATCCATCCATTCTTTTCAATTTCAATGATTTAGCTAAATCGTGGCCAGGTTTAATTTATTCGTTTCTTGTTTTAGTTTGGCCTAAATAATGGGAGCAAAATTATTCAGTGCCTCACGTTTTACAAAAATAATGGAAATAATTTATAAAACAGGCAACAATTTTTTTAATCAGTGTACAGACATATCTTTTCCCTAAGTAGTTACCTGTCTAAATAAATGACAGGTAACGAATAAAGTATGTGCGTGTTTTATTCGGTTTTATTCATTCTAAGAAAGAACATAACTTATTAAGTAGGCTACTAAAGTTTCATCTGTGAATATTAAATATTTTAACTACAGTGTTTTTCTTTCATTTTCCTCTGACTGCAGCCGTCAAATGTAACAGCAGCGAGGCAAAGCTGATGGCTATTTGCGAAAATGTACTTTGATGCGTTTGTTTGATAACTTGTGGTTAAAGCACCACTCAGCAGTCAAAAGCTGCAAATACACTTTGCAGACGCGGCGGTAGAAAGCACACTCTGGTTGGCCACCTACTTATCGCAGATGTATCGCCTTCGATAATCAACGCGATATTGCGTAGCTTGTTAGTGATCTACGGCTCTGTCTATTATGTGCCGCTCCATTTGAAAGCAGGTGATGGAGATTTAGCGCTAATCACGGAACCGGCTTTACTGACGAGATGCGCATGATTATATCGTTAGATATATCGCCCAGCCCTAGCGGCGGCAACAACAATACTACCACGAGAATAAAAGGTACACCTTCTTTCTTTGCGTGAACATCTGGGCGGCGTTATGCAAATCTTCAAACATACTGACGTAGAGATGTGGGGGCGTGTTAGAACGAGACATTTCAGGGGGGCATGGACAAGTGTTAACTTTTATAAAGAATATCTCTTTGGATTTGAGACTTTAGTCTTTGCAACTTCACAGAGCTTCTTTATTCACCAAGAGCTTGTAACACTCCAACGAGAAAGGAAAATCTGAAATCACATCATATGACCCCTTTAAATGTATATTCTGAGAAAATTACAATGTTTTCTGACCTTAGATGCATTTAAACCTGTTGTAGGGGACTCCAACACAATATTAGGACACTTTAAAATACCATATGACCTGCTCTTTATCATCACAACCGACAAACATATGGAATACTCGGAGTCAGATACGCAAATGATTATATTTTGACGTCACTAAAGGGAAATAACCTGATTCATTAATAGTCATGTACACGCATCTTACTTGCTTTGTCAGGTTAGTGATGTGCATGTAAACGGAGTAACTGGTTATTTTAATAAGCTGATATTTATGATTTATCAGCTTACTGGTGTACATGTAAACGTGCTCATTTATATCAACATGTGAGAAGCATTTTAATCCATATGTTGTTTACAGATTAATAATAATAATAATGATGATGAAGATGATACTCACATCCTCTGATCCTTTAAACTGATCATTCTTTTCATGGCAGCAAATTTTTTCTGTTTCTTCTGTTTTCCCTAATTCACAAAAAGACAAGTTGTCATTAAACCAAAGAAGAAATAACGCTATTGTGTACATTGTTAAACATTACTGATAAACACTTTTTCACTTTACCATGACGGCTGTATATGCTCGAGATTAGCACACTAGTCCTCGTGTGGTACACTTTGCGACAAGGATTGACGTCAACATTATGCGACACAATGCACATTTTTCTTACGCCGCGTCATTTCCTGCGTCTTTTATGGTAGCGCTAGATCCTGTCCTCAATAGACATCCATCAAGGTAAATATCTAGAAGATAATACTGCAGCTGTTGTCTAAATATCAATAGTAAAGTATCTTACAGTACTTTTTAGTCTTATTGATTACTTTTAACGGCATTGTGGGTATTTCAGTACTGAGTGTTGTTGTTTTTTATGACACTATTTTCTACGTCGCATACGTTCTGTTTATGCCACTGCGATTCAGAGTTAAAGATATGTAGGTTTGGATTGTTATTTAGGCAACGTTAGGCAATATATGCTAACAATTCTCGGGGACTTTAGTTTTGTGTATTTTGCTTCACTAGTATGCACTGATGTAATAGATTAAAATTAAAGTTTGTACTGATAACAGGACTTTAATGTTCAACGACCAAAATGGCATTATAGCAGAGCTGCAGTAATTATTATTTAGCAGAAGTATGTCACTCAGTAAAACTAAGAGTACACAGGGAATCAGAATGGATGCAAGGTTGTTATTGTAAAATGTATTCATGTTAAATTATTAATTTTAATTATTAATGTTGCAGCATTTTGCTAAAATGCTTTATTTTTTGACATAAGTCTGTTCTCTAGTCTATACCCTATAATGACCAAGCAAAAACCAAGCCATGAGGCAAAGCAGATTTGTGGTAACCTTGCAAATTAAAAAGACAATATGAAAATGCATACCAGAGCAAAAACTAAGCCATGTGGTCAAAGGAACAGACACAGGATTGTCACAGATCTCGAGAAGGCTACAACATTTTCTGCGGCATTGGAAGCTTCCCAAAAGCACAGTGGCCTCCATAAATCTGACATTGAAGAAGTTTGGAATAAGCAGAATTGTTCATAGGATAGGCCATTCTGGCCAAACAGAACAATCAGGGGAGTCATGACCAAGAACCTGACATTCACTGGTTGAGTTCCAGAGATCATGTGAGTAGATGGAAGAAACTTGGACAACCATCCCTGCAACACTCCATCAATCAGAGATTTAAACTTGGAATTTGCAAAACAAACAAACAAAAAAAAACTCTCAGGCTGTGAGAAAAATAATTAATGGAATTGAGGCCTCTGTCTGGAGGAAACCAGGAACTGCTCATCGTCTGTGTAATATTATCTCAATGGTAAAGGTAGCATCATGCTGTATTTCAGAGGCAGGAACTGGGGGACTGGTCACCGTAGAAGGAAAGCTGAATATAGCAAAAAACAGAGATATTTTTTTTAAGGGATAGTTCACCTAAGCATGAAAATTAAGTCATCATTTATACACTCTTGTGTTGTTACAAAACTGTTTTCTTTTTATGTGGAACATAAAAGAAGATATTTTGAGAAATATCTTTTTTGTCAATATTATGGAAGTCATCGCCAATATTGTTTGGTTCCCAAAATTCATCAAAATATTGAGGTGTGCAAACTTGTCACATCAACCCCTTGACCTGAGGCTTTAATGGCTGCTAAATGTGCTTCAACTAAGCATTAAAGGGTTAGTTCACCCAAAAATTACAATTCTGTTATTTACTCATCCTTAAGTTATTCCAACCCTTTATCAGTTTCTTTCTTCTGTTGAACACAAAAGAAGATATTTTGAATAATGTTGGACATGAATGTTGTTGTTGTCTATGCTAGACGCAACAAAGCGACCGTTTCAGACCATTTGACCTTTCTGTCAGCATGCCATTAATAGAACAAGGCATCAGTTTACTGATGGAGATTTGTCGCTTACATTGTCCCAGCTTAGTTTTATTGTCTTTAATCACGTCGCATCATGTTGTACAACTCACGTCCAGTGTAGACACAGTGCAAGGCTGTGACAATGAAATTTAAGTACTTTCTGAATGCACTGCAAATATTTGTACTTAATCAAATAATGCTTCACAGATCCTAAATTATATGTATGCTGTCCTTTTCCCCAGTAGGAGAAGACATGAGAGAAGTACTCGGGACCAGATAGGACAGCAGAAAGCAAGGCAGACCCTGAGCTCACAGAGGTCTGAGTGGAGCCTAAACATGGTCTAATGGACCATCTCTTTTTGCTGACCTTTGTCTTCTGTTCAATCTCGTGGATTTTCTTCTGGGAGGTACGCTGGAAGAAAAGCAAGGAAAATCTGATTGAAGAATGGCTGCAGAGACAAAGCCTATCCGAATACAAGTATTTGTTTGAAGGTTAGTTTAAGACTTAAAAAGCAAACACTCTTATCTTTTATCTCACATCTTATTATGTTTGACACTGCTCATACTTAATCCGGGGTTAACAGTTAGTTCTGTTTATTAATAATCATACCATTGACCACTGAAAATGTGTGCAATTTAAAGGGATAGTTCACCCAAAAATGAAAATTACCCCATAATTTACTCACCCTGAAGCCATCCTATGTGTATATGCAGGGCCTGAATTTGTTTGGGGGGGGGGGGGGGGGGGGGGGGTTGGGTATTTTTTTAGACATTTTTAAATTACAATCATCCAACCTTAATGTTTCGTCACCCAGTGTATTTGTGTTTTTACAATTAATGATGTTGTTGATTCATATTTATATTGTTAGGAAGATGCTTAAAAAAACCTTTCAATCTCTGAATTGAATTTATTTTAACTAAGAAAGACAAGTAAACAGTCAGTAATAAAATAACAATAGATTCATGACAAGTAATGGCACAAACAAATACAATAATAAGATATAACTAAAATGAACTGCTTTCAGGTAGGTTTCATGTAGGTTTCACGTTTAAATATTTGCTGGAATTTCCCGTGTTACAAATGCAGAAACTGTGGGAATCAGTAGAATTATCTGCAATCCCGTGCTGAAATTCAAGCCCTGATATGACTTTTTTTCTTTGATGAATCCAATCGGAGTTTTATTAAAAAATGTCCTGGCTCCTCCAAGCTTTATAGTGGCAGTGAATTGGTGTTATTTTACAATAGTCAATTGTACAATATAACCTCCACCAGGCTTCTAGTGTGCATGTTTATGACCAAACTGTCAGAAACTGACTTCATGAGGGTGGGATGAGGGCCTGACATCCTATAGTGGGATGGAACACTCCTCTGCAGCACTATCACTTTCATTGATCAGTAGTCAGATCTAGCCTAGTCAATGCAAAACATTACATTAATTTATTCATAATTAATTTACTCATTTAACGTTAACGGATAGCCAGGCAGACATAAAGCAGTGACAGGCAGACACACATAAAGGTGTCCTGTAAGAAAAGATGTTTCCCATTTTTGTTACATTTTCACCTGTACAAGTGAACAACACTGAGCATCGGCAAATAATGAGGTGAGTTGGAGTGATGTCACCGCCCCTCTTCATCTGATTGGCTAGAGGAGGAGCTGTCAATCTAGAACTAGTGGACCAATGATGTCACTTAAGCCCGCCCTGATTTACATGAAACTCTAACCGCAACATTTGGAAAAGCAAGCGCAGAACATAGAAACAAGAGCGAAGGGAAGTTAAGGATGGGAATACAGAATATGAGTTTATGAGCAGAAAATGTCTGAGAGCAGAAAAATAGAGAAATATAACCAATGAAAACGTTATTTTGTGCGCAAGTCAGACAATATTTGCATTAATATTCCAATTTTGTGTTATTTTGATTTTAAACGTGTTTAAAGTTTTGATTCATGCTTACTTTTTTTTAAAATGCGTTATTATTTTTTGGATTTGCGCTTATTATTTTTCAATCCGTGACTATTGTTTGCTATTCTGAAAACTTTGCTTTCATTTTTGAATCTTGTACATTTTATTTTTACTTGCGTTTTTAAATTTTGTTTTCACGCTTGATATTTTTTTTTTATCCGTGACTGCAATACTTTAGGCGGGATTCTGATCCCATAGATGCGCTCTCTTCATAAAAGCACTGAGATGAGGTGACCTCAAAAGGAGCAAATCTAGCTCTCTTGCGGGCTCTACAAGCACCTCCTGCATATGCCACTGTGGGAAACACCGCTTCTGTTATGAATATTATGAAATATTTTAATTTGAATGTTGGATTGAAATTAACGCTGTTATTAGAGTAGTTAATCGTTAGCATAAGCACGGCTAATGCATTTATAATGAGCAATAGAATTAAGTTTCTTTATTAACTATTTAATGCTCCTATAACTTTTATTAGGGTAAAAACTTATGATATTTACTATTTTTACACACCAGAGGCTTTTTAATGAATTGTGAATCTAAAATATATGTGTTACAGAATGTACAAATTAACACGATTTGTGTCAAATCAGTCAGAAAAGCAGTTTCAGGCTTTTTTTTTAATTTATTTTCAAAATCCCTTTAAATATGTACACAGTTTGGATTAAATGAAAGTATAGTCAAATTTTTTAATTAGCATGTTTTTGTGTTTTGCTTTGGTACCGAAATTGGTACAGAGAATCGTAGTTTTTCAGTGGTATTGGTACCGAATACTGAAATTTTGGTACCGTGACAACATTATTAGGGCCCTGTTTCACCCTATGGATTAGTGAACTTAACGGACATTCAGGCAGTGACTATTCACAAAACCACAAGTGCACATGAAATGGGCCATTTGGGACAGGGCCTTAGATCTGCCTCAATTTTTGAGGGCAACTGTTATAACAATTTTTTTGCTATTAAGTGAAGAAAAGTTAGTTTAGAATTTAGTTGTGAAAGTGCACAATATTCTAGCATAGGTTGTCCATGGAGGCATTCTATGGTTGTTTTTTTTTTTTTTTTTTTTTTTTTTCTTGTTAAACATTATCTTGGAAGATATTTTATCTTGGTAGAAAAATTAAAGTAGGTAAAGGCCAATAATCCTTAAATATCTTCCATGATAAGAATATTATAAAATTTTCTTTCAATTATTTTACTTCAATTAAAGATGTTCAGACTCTGGAGGAGCTGAGTTTATGTGTGCTGTCTCGACTGGAGGAAGTGGTAAAGGCAAAGCATCACTGGAGGGAGATTACTGAGGCCCAAGTGCAGCTTCTTAGAGACTTTGCCTTCCAGGAGTGGCTTTGTTCCCAGAGTCTGGAGCACTACTATCACACGTGAGTGCACATACACATTATTGTCACTCAAAAAACATTAACAGCTACGTATAGCTTTCTAGCAGAAGAATGAGAAGAAGAAATTGCATTGTTAGTGATTTTTCAGATTTCAGAGTTTGTTTATTGTGAGTGATAGATGGAAGAATGAGAAGTCTGATGAAGCAAGGTTTAAGTGCACCCTTAAATGATGAGGATGCTCCTTACCATGTTACTTCTGAGAAATTACAGCTCCTGTAGTCATCTCTGATGTGTTTGTCTGCTTGATAAATGGCATAGAAAGTCAGGAAGTTTTGCAAACGTCCATTCATTCCTCTGTCCTATCTGTTATTTAATGGGTCTTCCTTATATTTTGACAGCCTGAAGACCCTGGGCTGCACTACCCTGGATGATCTAGCACAGTTTGACAGCCAGCTTCAACTCTCTCTAGCTGCGTGGGGCTATTACTACGAGGATTACATCAAACTGTCCACAGGCGTGAGGGTCCTCCAGGCATCTAAGGGAAATAGAGATCAAGACTACGAGATTCAGTTGGTGCACAGCCTTGCTGAGAGGCGGCTGAATGAGAAGTGGTCTTTGGGTATGTATCCTATTGTTCAAATTTATTTATTCTTGTTTAAAGGTGCGTGATGTATGTAGGATTGACACCGAGTGTTTGAGCTAGGTAATGCAGTCCAAATTCAAAATATTGGAGAGGGTTTTTTTCATCCGGCCACTCCTCCTCAGACTTGACACACACGCAGGTTGCCAGATTGATGACACCAACAGGAACGAACGCACTTGACGATGAATGAAATGAAATATGATGTGTTTCCCGCCAACTGGCAACCCGGGGTGCCGAAATGCATTTGGGTAAATTGGCAGTGGGTGGGTTTCAAAACCAAAACATAGACTGATATTCCGGCCCGGAACGCACATTTTCAAAGGAGAATAACTGACTGTAGCATTGTTTTTCAGATAACCAAGTACGTTAACTTAGCATGTTTCTTAAATATCTGCAAACATATAATGGTATTTTTATGCTTTAGTAGAGTCAAAAACTTACATACACCTTTAAGTAATTTGTCAAAAACAGAGGTCATTTAGCAGACGCTTTTATCCAAAATGACTTACAAATTAGGAGAATAATAGAAGCAGCCAGACCAACAAGAGAGCAACAGTATACAAGTGCTGTGACAAGTCTCAGTTAGTCTAGCACAATACACATAGCATGGCGTTTTTTTTGATAGTTTTTTTTTTTATAAATAAATTAGAGCAAATATAATAGGTCAGGTGCATAATGTGAAAAAGATGTCTTTTTCAGACTCAGCTGTTCGAACTGAGATAGGCAGGTCATTCTACCAGCTGGGAACAGTCCAGGAAAACATCTGTGAGAGTCATTTATGCCTCTTTGGGATGGCATCACGAGGCGTCGGTCACTTGCAAGCTTCTGCAGGGCGCACAAGTCTGAACTAGTAAGTTTAGGTATATTGGTGCAGCACCAATGGTTGTCTTGCAGGCAAACATCAATACCTTGAATTTGATGTGAGTGGCTATTGGCAGCCAGTCCAAACTGATGAAGAGAGGCATGACGTGGGCTTTCTTTGGCTTGTTGAAGACCACTCTCGCTGCTGCATTCTGGATCACTTGAAGAGATAGTACATGCTGGAAGGCCCGCCAAGAGAGCATTACAATAGTCCAGTCTGGAGAGAACAAGGACAAGGAGTTGTGCGGCCTGCTGTGATAGGAAGGGTCTTACCTCCCTAATGTTGTATAACTGTGCGTTCACACCGCCGGCGTCGAGAGCGTCAAAAATCGCTCTGGCCGCCCTGCTCACAACGCTGCAGAAAGATTCGTGAGCGCTCTGACGCTCTGACGTAGATCGAATGCTTATCGTGTATTTAAAGTGGCCGCAAAGCAAACAAGCTTGTTGATCTTGTGCAGACTGACCACAATGAGCGTAACGTTATAAGTTAACCTCATTAAATATTGTTGTGGACGAAGTATTAAGATCCTTTACCTAATGATGTATAAAGCACTGTAAAAATACTCTGATGCAAGTAAAAGTCCTGCATTAAAAATGTTACTTAAGTAAATATAATCAAGTATAAACATTACTTAATGTACGTATAATCAAGGAAATTTTTAAAAAAGTAAACTGGGACTACTGTAGCCTAGTATTATTTATTATATCATTAGATTATTATTCTTATATCGTTACTGCACATCAGCAACTCACCAGAAACATGAACAATTTCAGACACCTTGGTCCACGTATCATTTTTAATTAATTTTTTTATGTCCCTGTACGCAAACAGGGACACATCATAGATTACTGCCAACCCCGCCACAGCAATAATCAACCTTTTGTTTTGAGAACTAATGTGGTTGGAGCTGCGTTCTCTATCCTCTCAAGCGGTGGACTTCTACGTTCTGATTGGTTGCTGCCCAACCGCGTCATAGATTATTACCATAAAGTTGCCCTGATTTCAACTCTCCTCGACGCTCTCAACGGCCAAGTCGCGCCGCGCCGCGCCGCTGCTCGACGCCGGCTCACATTGAAAATGAATGACTTCCGGCCAATTTGACGCTCTCGACGCTGGCGGTGTGAACGCACAGTAAGGCAAATCTGCAGTACCGGGCCGTTGTGAAGCTTAATTGATCATCAATCACAACTCCCAAGGTTCCTGGCTGTTCTGGCAGGAGTTATGGTTGACGAACCTAGCTGTATAGAGGAGTTGTAATGAAGTGCTAGGTTGGCTGAGACCATGAGCCAAACTGACCACGAGCAGTTGTGTCTTAGCAAGGTTAAGCTGAAGGTGATGTTCCTTCATCCAGCCAGAAATATGTGTCAGACATTTTGCAATGTGAACAGCTACTGTCGGTTTATCTGGTTGGAATGAGAAGTAGAGTTGAGTGTCATCATCATAGCCGTGATGGGAAAAGCCATGCTTCTGAATGACAGATCCTAATGATGACATGAAGATGGAGAAGAGAAGTTGTCCAAGCACTGAACCCTGAGGAACCCCTGTAGCCAAATTGGTTGTTGTCCAGGAGGTTGTTCTGTGCAAGAGAGTTGATGAAAAACGACTCGCTCAAGTGTCTATGCAATGAATGGAAGAAGGGTTACCGGTCTGTAGTTTTCTAAAAGTGCTGGATTTAGAGAGGGGTTCTTAAGCAGTGGGGTTACACAAGCCTGCTTAAATGCAATGGGAAATGCACCAATGTGAAGTGTTGATTATGTGAGTGAGCGCAAGTATAACTGAAGAAGAAATGGCCTAAAGGAGGTGAGTGGGGATAGGATCAAGCAGACAGGTAGTAGGATGATTGAAAAGAATATGTTTGGAATTGTCTGTCTCCGAGAGTGGAGAGAAGGAGGAGAGAGAGTGTGTATTTTTTTATTAAGTTTTTGTCATTTTGTGGTATGGAGTATTGGCTGCTGATGGTTCTTGTATTATTTATGAAGAATATTGCAAAGTCGTCAGCTGTAAGAGTTGATAAATTTTTTGATTTGTGCTGCTTCCTCTCTGTAGCCCTGAGCCTAGAGCGATTATTCACAGTGAACATCGCACAGCCAAGGGGCAGAGGGGGTAGTGCGTGCTGGTCTGGATGAAAGGGGCAAAAGTTGCCTAAGCAAAATGTTAGAGTGGAGCAAAGAGTTTCAGTAGCAGTGTCCAATGCTGAAAACTGAGAGGGAGGAGGAAGTGAGGATGAAACCATAGAAAATAGGCTAGAGGGAGAGAGTGAGATTACGAGAGAGATTATGCCAAAAAAGTAAAGAAAGGGGAGTAGAACAATACTCAAGTGCCTTGTCAGTGTTCTTGCTCTGCTCGCTCAAGATAGAGTCAATGGTCTTTACACTCATGTGTCTTCACCCAAGGGTTGCCGCAACTGCAGTATACTAACCAATTATATTCTTGCCTGATACCTCGTAATTGAATTCGGCTGACCCATGCCTTACTTGTTACCAAAACTGAAAAGCCACGTGACATAGGGCTGGGCGATAAATCGATTTTATCGATTAACTCGAATGTGTAGTTTACATTGGTTTGTTTGAATGAAAATCGGGTTTCCTTTTTAACATCCGCCGACGCTCCACTCAGGGCTCCCGTTGTTCCGATTGGGCTCAACCCTCCTCCGTGCGTTTGCCATAAAGACATGCTGCCGAGCAAAGTATGTTTCTCGGGAGCGCGGAGTAGAGCAGTGTGATTTTGACTGGAGCGAGGCGCGGGTTTTTTAAAAGTCAGAGTGTCGTGGTTTTCACTCGCTCCAAGAGCACTCCTCCACTGCTCCATCACGAGTACAATTCATGCCAACGGCCCATAATATAACTGCATATTTAGCAATAATTCACATGTTAAACATATTTAGCTATAGCTTGATACAGATGAATCTCTCAAATCAGAAGATTATAATGACGGCAATAACCGAGCGGGAAGTTATAGGCTAGTTCTCAAGGAGTTTGTCTTTTCTTTTTTACTGATAATTTCTGGGTTAATGCATGATTTAAACAGACAGCACATTCACACGCAATTGCTTTCGCAATAATGCATTCAAACAAATGTAATCTTACAATACTTCATCTTTATCTGATTTTGAAATCTGTAAGAAATGCATCGATCTGTAGATAAAATAACTGGGGAAAATGAACTGCTATTTTCATTACAAACAAAATTTGGCACAGCAGAAAGCAGCAATTATACCTTTTAATGCTGACAATGTTATTAGTTTGGCATGTGGTAGGAAAAAAAAGTTTGCACACAATAGCCTAAGCCACTTTGAAACTCTACTGTTATTTTATTTATTTTTTATTTTAATATAGGCTATGTTATTAACATAACATTTCAAACATACTGAAATACTTTAGCCACGGAGCGAAGGCGGAGCGGTGTTTCTGGTATCAGTGAGCGTGGAGTGATTATTAAATGCTCGGAACGCGGAGGGAAATAGTTGCCGCTCCACTCCACTCACATACTCCGCTACTGAGTGAGAGAGATGTTTTGCCCTATAAAATGAACAAGACCGCGGCAGCACAAGCACAGCATATCCGCCAAAAAGCAACCTGCAGCAATGCTCATTGCACGGCTCACCAAGCTTTACTTTTGTAGCTCGCATGGCAGTAAATAATACGATGATATGATCATGCAGTCAATACAGATATTTAATAAAAAAAAAAATTAAAAAACAAGCAGGGCTGTAACATAACCCATTTAAAAACGCATGCAATGTCTACACCGGGCATGAGTGGTGCGATCCGACAAAATACAATAGAACCCAGTGATGTTGTCTAAACTGGACGCGGCGTGATGCGACACGATCCCCATCAGTAAACTGATGCTCGTTCTATTTATGACAAATGTTCTGACACTACGTTCAGATGATTTGCAACTGTAGTGTGAGGTCAAGTTTAGACAGATTTTTAGCACAGCGGGGCGCAGCACGACAACTCTCGCGTCCAGTGTACAGTTAGACAGTGTCTGCTCTATTTACAAATAATTTATATAAGAAAAAAATGACTCACTGCGTAGTTGCCAATTTTAATTTTAACAGTTCCTAACGCCTGAGTGGATGATTAGATGCATGATGGGCTAGTATTACATAAAAATTTTAAAAAAATCATCTTCTCAGTTTTATAAATTTGACAGGTAAATAATAAATAATGAATTATATTAAAACGTGTTTTTGAACAATTCTTTTTCATTTGAATATTATAGGGGGGGCAAAAAAATCGATTTAAATCGTAAATCGGATTTTTGGTGAAAAAATCTGGGATTTTTTTTTTAGGCCATATCGCCCCTAACAGCCCCTCACGGGCGACTGCCGTGCACAAACAAAACCCAAACCACAAAATAAAACAAATGAATGGTAATCTTTAGTTATTGTCTGTAGTCCTGGTCCTCTCTTAAATAAAAAGCAAACATAGTGGGACTCGAGACAGGTGAGTGGACCAGGTGTCGCTCATTTCCCAATCACCCACCGGGATCGCTCTGTTCCCACGGCTCTCGACCCCGCCCCACTCGTCACACAGCTGTGATTATGACCGTTGTAAATTCCCTCAGTAGCCAGAATGGTTGACACAGAAGCATATGAAATTCCAGATCAGGGGAGCAGAAGGATTTAATAGAGTGTAGGTTTCTTTCATCACACCACGAGTTGTTGATAAAGACCTTTTCCCTGTGAGCACTTTCGTTCTGTTCGAGCGGTGCACGGAGAACCCCGTAAGCTCAATGGCTGAGTCTGGAAGCACTGCAGACATCCAGGTTTCTGTGAGGCAAATAATGCAGCAGTCCCTTGTTTCTCGTTGGTATGAGATACGTGTCTGCAGTTCACAGAGTTTGTTGTGCAGTGACTGAACGTTAGCCAGCAAAATTGTGGGAGAAGAGGTCGGAGGGGACGACGTCTGAGTCTGATTAGGACGCCGGCTCTCTTCCCTCTTTTCCGGTGGCGTTTCCTCGGTCGCGACCATGCAGCCCTGGGCTCTGATGCGGTGTTTGTAAACAAAGCGCCTGCGTTCAAGAACTCAAAGTCCGGTTTGGATTTTGCGATGTAGGAACCTATGTTTAAAAGCGTGTATCAAGTAGCCAGTGCAGTGTTGACAGAACCAGGCTAATGTGGTCATACTGCCTGGTTCTAGTAAGAACTCTAGCTGCTGCATTTTGGACCAGCTGGAGTTTGTTTATTAAGCATGCAGAACAACCACCCAATAAAGCATTACAATAATCTAACCTTGATGTCATAAACACATGGATTAACATTTCTGCATTTGACATTGAGAGCATAGGTCGTAATCTAGATATATTTTTAAGATGGAAAAATGCAGTTTTACAAATGCTAGAAACATGGCTTTCTAAGGAAAGATTGCTATCAAATAGCACACCTAGGTTCCTCACTGATGATGAAGGATTGACAGAGCAGCCATCAAGTCTTAAGGCCCGTTCACACCAAGGATGATAACTATAAAGATAACGATAAAGATATAGTTCTAAAAATCGTTTTCAGTATTAAAGAACAGCAGAGTCCACACCACAACTATAACGATAAAGACAAAGAAAAACGATATCGTTGGAATCACTTTCAAAACTATTTTTCTTCCAGCTGATGAATGATAAAAAATTGACAGCCAATCAGAATCCATCCTGCTGTAACGAGCTCGAGAATTTAAAGCAGCAGACGAGTATGCACTTAGAATAAACAGAAGATATTGTTCGCTTGTGTGGACGCTAATATCGTTATTTTTATAGTTATCTTTATAGTTATCGTTCTTGGTGTGAACGGGCCTTTAGACAGTGTTCTAGTTTACTACATGCAGAGTTTTTAGGTCCTATAATTAATACCTCTGTTTTTTTTTCAGAATTTAGCAGTAAGAAATTACTTGTCATCCAGTTTTTGATATCGACTATGCATTCCGTTAGTTTTTCAAATTAGTATGTTTCACGGGGCCGCAAAGAAATATAGAGCTGAGTATCATCAGCATAACAGTGAAAGCTAACACCATGTTTCCTGATGATATCTCCCAATGGTAACTTATAAAGCATAAAGAGTAACAGCCATAGTACTGAGCCTTGAGGTACTCCATACTGCACTTGTGATCGATATGATACCTCTTCATTCAATGCTACAAATCGATGGCAGTCATGTAAGTACGATTTGAACCATGCTAATGCAGTTCCATTAATGCCAACAAAGTTTTCTAGTCTGTTCAAAAGAATGTTGTGGTCAATAGTGTCGAACGCAGCACTAAGATCCAATAGCACTAATAGAGAGATACAACCACGATCAGATGATAAGAGCAGGTCATTTGTAACTAATTAGAGCAGTCTCAGTACTATGATACAGTCTAAATCCTGACTGGAAATCCTCACAGATACTATTTTTCTCAAAGAAGGAATATAATTGTGAGGATACTACCTTTTCTAGCATCTTGGACAGAAAAGAGAGATTTGAGATCGGTCTGTACTAGTTCTTTGGGGTCAAGTTGTGTTTTTTTGATGAGAGGCTTAATAACAGCCAGTTTGAAGGTTTTGGGGACATATCATAATGACAATGATGAATTAATAATAATCAGAAGAGGATCTATGACTTCTGGAAGCACCTCTTTTAGGAGCTTAGATGGAATAGGGTCTAACATACCTGTACATGTTGTTGGTTTAAATGATTTAACAAGTTTATACAATTCTTCCTCTCCTATAGTAGAGAATGAGTGGAATTGTTCCTCAGGCGATCTATAGCACACTATCTGATGCAATACTGTAGCTGGAAGCTGCATGGTTACAGGTTTTATCCCTAATAGTATCGATCTTGGATGTAAAGTAGTTCATAAAGTCATTACTGCTGTGCTGTTTGGAAATGTCAACACCTGTTTTTGATAAATTTTTCGTTAATTTAGCAACTTTATTGAATAAATACCTGGGGTTATGTTAGTTTACTTCTAAAAGAGATGAAAAATAATCAGATCTAGCAGTTCTTAATGCTTTTCTGTAGGATAGGTTACTTTTCTTTGCGAGTGTGCTCATTATACCACGGTGTCAGACTGTTTTCCTTAATCTTCCTTAAGCGTAAAGGAGCAACTGTATCTAAAATGCTAGAAAAGAGAGAGTCCATTGTTTCTGTTACATCAAGTTGTTCTGAGGTTTTGGATATGCTAAGGAATTAGGATAAATCAGGAAGATTACTTACAAAGCAGTCTTTTGTGGTAGACGTGATGGTTCTACCATACTTGTAACAAGGAGTAGAATTTATAGTTTTAGCTATATGAAGTTTGCACAAGACTTAATAATGATCTGAGATATCAACGCTTGGCAGCATAATTTCAACACCATCAACATCAATTTCATCTTTTCAGTTATTTAAATCATTTAATATTTCTATATTCAAAATTTTATATTTAAAACATTAATCTCAACATGAATTTATAAATTTAGTTGCACTCATGCCACCTCTGAGGCTCATTAAACGTCTGAAAATAAACCTACATGTTTATTTTGTTTTCTTCTTTTATTTATATGTTCAGATTAATTTTGTTAATACTGATTTCATTTGACTGGTAACTTATGCTTCTTATTCTACTTGTTCTTATTCTATTGTTTTAATTAGAAATTTTAAAAAGCTTATAAATATATATTTTCAAATTTGACAAAATATGAGTGTAGGTTTCTTTCATCACACCACGAGTTGTTGATAAAGAAACAAAAACGCCCCTGCAGCAGTCCCCTTGTTTCTCGTTGGTATGAGATACGTGTCCGCAGTTCGCAAAGTTTGTTTTTCCCTGTGATCATGGTGTATTTTGTATAAAGTAAAAAAAAATAAATAAAAAAATAAACAAAGAAATTTAACTTCCCTGTGAGCTCTTTTGTTCTGTCCGAGCCAAATAAATGATGATAATTAATGCGTCCCCGATGTGTCAAAATGAACCCCCCCCCTTCTTTAAATCCCCACTATGTGACCCATGTAAAGGGGGAAATTTCCGCCAGTTTAAAAAAACCAAAATCAGGCCCTGATGCACAAACAGCTACATAACACACTAAAGAAAAAGGAAAACATGAAACCGCATCATATAACCCCTTTAAATTGTTTATTTAAGGCATTTACATAATTGAGATTAATCAGATTAATCAGCATATCTTGTAAGTCTTTTTTTTGGGGGGGGGGGGGGTATCCTAATTGTTACTCAATATAATTTTTTGTTTTAAAAACAATACCACCTTTCCACTACCTGGTGAGGACATCAATAAAAATTTACAAGGAATTTAACATTTGTATAATGTTCATTTAAATTACATTTAATTAAAAAGAAGGGGAAAAAAAACATATAACAGTAATTTATTAGCCATCAAAATATGAATTTATATCAATTCTCGCTAAAGAAAATTCACTGATTTTATTGTCATTTGCAATGTTAAGGACTAGGGATGGGCAGTATGATGGTATATATCGTTACCGTGTAATAAAGTGTCTATCATTAGAGATTTTGCTATATCGTGTATTTTTTTTTTCAAGTCAAGTCTGCTTTGTCAATTCTTCCACATGTACAGTACATACATACAGAGAATCGAAATTGTGTTACTTTCAGACCCCCGGTGCATACAGATAACACTAACAGTAGAGCCTAAAAATCTAGATCAAATATAAAATATAAGATACAACTATGCAATAAGGGAATGTAAAAAAGACATGTAATAAAAAATAAAAAGAAAGTTAAATAAAGCAGCGCAAGGCACATGGCAGATAGAGTGCAAACCAATGAACAAACAGTGCAGATGTTTTGATTTTTTTAGTGCAAAAAAAAGCTTATTCAGCCTGATCAAAGTGACAAAAGGGCTCAAGAGCAGTTATTTTATTCAAACTGACTGATGAGGTAGTAGTATGACGTCAGTTCCATGGTGAATGAGGTAGTGAGCAGACCAATGCTGCACAAAGTGACTGGTGCATGTCATTGTATGTTAGTGGAAGGGGGGGTGGAAGGACCTGGGGATGTGGGATCTGAGGGGGGGGGGTTCATAGTTCAGTGGTGCCTGGTGCAGAAGAGGGACGGGGGGGCAAGTTTGGGAGCGAGTTCAGCTTCCTGACAGCCTGATGGATGAAGCTGTCCTTTAGTCTGCTGGTCCTGGCCTGCTGGTCCTCCGCAGTCTCCTCCCTGATGGCAGCAGGCTGAAGAAGCTGTGTGAAGGATGGGTGGGGTTACCTGCGATGCAGACGGCTTTGCGAGTGAGACGGATTCCGTAAATTTCCTGGAGGGAGGGGGGAGAGACACCAATGATCTTCTCAGATGCTCTCACTATGCGTTGCAGAGTCTTCCGGCAGGAAGCGTTGCAGGCGCCATACCACACAGTGATGCAGCTCATCAGAATGCTCTCGATGGTGCCTCTGTAGAAGGTGTACATGATGGGGGGTGGGGCTCTGGCTCTTCTAAGTTTGCGGAGGAAGTAGAGACGCTGTTGTGATTTCTTGGCCAGTGCTGCGGTGTTGTCGGTCCAGGAGAGGTCCACTGTGATGTGCACACCCAGGAACTTGGTGCTGCTCACTCTCTCCACAGATGCACTGTGGATGGTCAGAGGAACATGCTGAGTGTGCGCTCTCCTGAAGTCAACAACAATCTCCTTCGTCTTCTCCACGTTCAGAGAGAGATTGTTGTCACTGCATCACCTAGCCAGGCGGCTCATCTCGCTCCTGTAGTTTGTCTCATCTCTGTTGCTAATGAGACCCACCACAGTCATGTCATCCGCAAACTTAATGAAGAGGTTGGAGTTGTGTGACGGTGTGCAGTCGTGGGTCAGCAGAGTGAAGAGGAGGGGGCTCACCACACATCCTTGGGGGGCCCCAGTGTTCAGTGTGATGGTGCTGTATGTGTTGCTGCCAACCCGTGCTGCCTGAGGTCTTCCAGTCAGAAAGTCCAATAGCCAGTTGCACAGCGAAGTGTTGAGCCCCAGCTCGACCAGTTTGTGAATGAGCTGTTGAGGGATGATTGTGTTGAATGCTGAACTGAAGTCTATGAACAGCACTCTGACGTATGAGTCCTTTTTTTGTCTAGATGTGTGGGTGCTGAGTGGATGGCAGTAGTGATGGCATCATCGGTCGAGCGGTTGGACCGATATGCAAACTGGAATGGGTCCAGGGAGGAGGGGAGGGCAGACTTGATGTGGTGCATGACTAGCCGTTTAAAGCACTTCATGAGGATGGGAGTAAGTGCAACAGGACGGTAGTCATTGAACAGGACGGTAGTATTCCGCGTTATGCAAATATATCTGCATAACTTAGAACTACATTTGAGTGTTTTTTATATACACTTTTGAGTGATAAGGAAACATACGTGAATAAGAAAATAGAAAGTGGGACGCACTTGATAGTAAGGGCAATATGCAGTGAAAAAAATCTCAATGTGGGACAACATATATATTTTTGTGATGCTCACTCTGACTGACACACACAAAGCACACAGTCAGAAAGCTCCTCTCTCAGAGAGCATGGGATCTCAAATTTGGGACGTGCATGATGTTTAATAAAGTTAAGCGCAATAAGCAATCTGCTGCTCATTCAGTCTGACACACAGCTGAAGCGCGCGCACTGAAATCGCGTCTTATATGGATGTGATGAAAACAGATCTCTTTTGTGCTTGAATGGTAAAATGTTACATGCTACATAAACCTACTGTAGACTACTGTAAATTAAATTAAAAGTTTATTTTATATTTATTTGTTCTATTGTGTTTGTAATCTGATTCTTTTTCTTATTTTTAATAACAAAAATAAATAAAAATAAAAATAGCTATATCAAGAAATATATCGTTATCGTGAAATAAAATGTCTCATACAGTGAAATAAGATTTTGGTCATATCGCCCACCCCATTATGGACAGTCACCGCTGTCCAATCAATTTAATGTGTAAAAAAAAAACACAAAAAAAAAAAACATATATATTACATTTATTTTCTTTACTGATTTCCTCAGTTTAAATTGCATTTGAGTAAAGTACAGATCCCCCAAAATAATCCTCATGTATAGTGATCAGTAGGGGTGTAACGGTACACAAATACGACGGTTTTAACGTCATGGTTCGGTATGATGTCGATACAGCTATTTTATTTTTTTTGTTAACTTTATTATATATATATATATATATATATATATATATATATATATAATGGTTTACTGAACAAGTTGCTCTTTCTTTAAATACATTCAGTTATAGTTTACATTTTTTTAGTGATAAAAATCTACCTCAGTTTATGCTTAAAACTATAGGGAGCCCTTTTACATTATGGCCTGGTTTCACAGACAGGGTTTAGACTAAGCGTAGTTCAATTAGGACATTTAAGTAATTTTTATTAACATGCCTTAGAAAAAAACATTACTGGTGTGCATCTTGAGACAAAACAAAGGCACTGATATACTTTAAGACCAGTCAGTGCAAGTTTCTTTCAGTTAAATCAGCTCAGATTTACCCTTTAGTCTGGGACTAGGATTAAGCCTTGTCTGTGAAACCGGGGGTATAAATTTACAATTAGGCATACTTAATCCAAACTTAAATTTAATTGTTATTTATTTTAAGATAGATCATTAAAACTCAACTTAAAAAAATAATAATTATGCAAACATGTAAATTGCACAATGTAGTTATTAAATTAACTTAATAATAATATAATTTCTAAGCTATTTGTTAAAATGTATTCAATTACACAATGGCTGTCATAGCATGTTTCATAACAGATTAATTTAAACATACTGTACAGTCGTGGCCAAAAGTTTTGAGAATTACATAAATATTGGAAATTGGAAAAGTTGCTGCTTAAGTTTTTTAATTTGCATATACTCCCGTAGAGCGATCAGATTATAGTCCTTCTTTGCCATGAAAATTAACTTAATCTCAAAAAAAAACCTTTCCACTGCATTTCATTGCTGTCATTAAAGGACCTGCTGAGATCATTTCAGTAATTATCTTGCTAACTCAGGTGACAATGTTGACGAGCACAAAGGATCATTATGTCAGGCTGATTGGGTTAAAATGGCAGACTTGACATGTTAAAAGGAGGGGTGATGCTTGAAAATCATTTGTTCTTCCATTGTTAACCATGGTGACCTGCAAAGAAACGCATGCAGCCATCATTGTGTTGCATAAAAAAAATGGCTTCACAGGCAAGGATATTGTGGACGAAGATTCAGTGCAAGTTTCTTTCAGAACTTCAAGGAAAAGGTTCAGCTTCAGGGCATTACCAGGATCTTTAGCTGCGCTGGGCCACCAGTAGCTTGCTAGGGAATAAGCCATGTCAGTGTGAAACCAAGAAGGGCAGTATAAGCCATTTACAGGGACATTAGGCATGAACTTAATCCAAACGATGAAATTGTTTTTAAAGGCTTGTTATTTCCTTGTCCATGCCAACAGTCAAAGATCAGTGTCATTAAAAGTGGGCTCTCACAAACTTAAAAGAAAATAACCAACAAAGTTTATGCAAGCATTGTAAATGCCACCGTGCCATAACAAAATGATAACTAAGTGACTCGGGGACCCGAATATTAAATCTTAACTTAATTGTGGTCAAATCAAGAGGCGGGTGGATAAAACCCACTAATTCTAAGTTATTATGTTAAAATGTCAGCCAGGATTCAATTACACAGTCGAATGGCTGTCATAGCATGTTTCATAACAGATTATATTCAGTACAAGAAAAACAACTTAAACATATCTAAAAGTAGCACTTTTTAAATAAGACAAAACAGGTCAAACTTTTTGAAAACTAATATTTATGTAATTCTCAAAACTTTTGGCCACGACTGTACATCATTTTTCTAGTGAACTAACGAACTGTGGACACTGATGACTTGCTGAGGTAAATTATACCAGCACGTTTCTGAACCGTCCCAGAAGTGGCTCTCCAAAGCGTTTATACAGCGATCTGTCATGCCACATCAAAGACTCAAGTCAAAACACAATTTATTATCGCCTGTGTAGACACATTTCATGATGGGAAGTTCCACATTTCATGATGAAAAGTTAATTATAACAATTGCAGCGTTGTTTTTAAACTTGTAGTCAAGCTTATAACGTATATGATATTGATCATGTATGACTGAAATCATTCAGGGATTAAAAATGAATTCTAAGCAAAAAATTTCTTTTAAATGTTTGAGTAAATGTATAAATTATGTCATTAATGACTCACCCTCATGTCGTTCCAAACTCGTAAGACCTCCGTTCATCTTCGGAACACAGTATAAGATATTTTAGATTTAGTCCGAGAGCTTTCTGTCCCTCCATTGAGAATGTATGTACGGTATACTGTCCACGTCCAGAAAGGTAATAAAAACATCTTCAAAGTAGTCCATGTGACATCAGAGGGTCCGTTAGAATTTTTTGAAGCATCGAAAATACATTTTGGTCCAAAAATATCAAAAACTACAACTTTATTCAGCATTGACTTCTCTCCCGGGTCTGTTGTGATCGCGTTCACAACACTGCAGTTTAGTGATATACGGTTCTCGAACGAATCACTCGATGTCACCGGATCTTCTTGAACCAGTTCACCAAATCGAACTGAATCGTTTGAAACGGTTCGCGTCAACAATAAGCATTAATCTACAAATGACTTAAGCTGTTAACTTTTTTAACATGGCTGACACTCCCTCTGAGTTCAAATAAACCAATATCCCGGAGTAATTCATTTACCGAGGTCTCACGGGTTTGGAACGACATGAGGGTGAGTCATTAATGACATAATTTTCATTTTTGGGTGAACTATCCCTTTAAGGTTTTTTTTCCTTTCTGGTACACTACTAGTTCAGAGGACTCTTTTGGCCCATTTTTAATGAAATAAAAGTAACTACTTTATTTATTTAGAAGTAGGGTAATTTAAATTTCATTTTTGTATTTTTGTATTGTAGTTTTTATAATATATATATTTTTTTATATTTTATTAATCAAAATACAATGCCCACAATATAATATTCAGTGCTGAGACTTCAGTTTGACCTATTCTGACCGTAGATTTGCGGTAACAAAAGCCTCCTCACAGTTTACTAGTCATAATGATTTCAGGAGAGTTCAAAATACATCAAATATAACATTTTATTATCAGTCAGGTAAAATGGTATCATGTCAATTAATTAATGAAACAATTAGAAGTCAATTTAGAAAGGATAGTGTAATTGTGAATCACATTATAGTTGTGTTGCAACTTTGCTCCTGCACATAGACACTGTAGCCATATGGGGAACAGCCAAGCGATCCACGCAGGAGGCACACAAATTTAAGTTTTCCTAATTTAAGACACATGGTCTAAAATGCATAGCAAAGCACTCAGGTGTTTTAGAGAATAAACTTATCTAGCCAATGTGCACATGTAGTAGCACAAACAACTATAGAGTGTGCTCTATAGGCACAATGTGTTTAACACAATTACATTTTTGAATCATACTTGACAGAGAGACACACAGCAGCGAGAGTTCTGGTGCAAAGCTCCAGAGACTCTCACACACTGCATGGGGGTTTTTCTGACTACAGAATCCCCCCATAATGTTTTATCACTACCCTTATATACTGAGACCAGACAACAAAGAAATCTTCAAATCAGTTGTAAAAACATAAAAGACCTTTTGATTCTTTAGGTTCCCGTGATCACATCAGATAAACATTATCACAGACCCCTAAAGGGGGACACACCCCCTTCTCAGTAGAACACAATTCTACAAAAGTTTTCAGTCTTTCTCATAATATAAATGACTACTGTGAAATTGAGACCATTTTACCAATCGCACAGAGACCTTTAAAATTATACCAAACATGAAAAGTTTACTATCATGAATCCTGAAGATATAGCAAATGTTTCATGTGAGAATAGTAACTTGAGTTCTTGGCATTTCTCTGTCAACTTTTAGTGACCTGGACCATGTACCCAGGGGAAAAAGGATGGGTGAAGGGACCAAAGAGCAAATGGTCTTTCTTCCAGATCTTCCTATCTGTTGTCTTGTGGCATGACATTTGCATTGCGAGAGTTTCTGAGTGTTTGGCTCCACGAGGAGATCAAAGCCCATTGTTTTGTTGCATTTGCATTACGCGAGTTCCTTAATGTTTGGCTTCACAAAGAATTAATTTCATAAGGAAATAATTTCACTCCTTTCAACCCTAAGGTTGTGAGTTCGAGTCTCGGGCCGGCAACACCTCGACTGAGGTGCCCTTGAGCAAGGCACTGAACCCCCAACTGCTCCCCGGGCGCCGCAGCATAAATGGCTGCCCACTGCTCCGGGTGTGTGTTCAATCGATTGTTCAGGCATATAAGTGGCACCGAAATCTGCATTCTGATTCGATTCCAGTACATACTGTTTACATAGGCACCGGGTTTCGGCACCCAAGCCTACTAAATATTGGTATATGGTTACAGAGATTTGAAAGCTGATTTGCAATTGCTTCTGAAGGTGTTCATTGGGGTTCAGGTCTATTCTTTATGGAGGCCAGTCAAGTTCTTCCAAAGCAGACTCAGAAAACCATATCTGCATGAACCTCTCTTGGGGTATTGTCATGTTGGAATAGAAAAGTATCCTGTTCAAGCTGTTGTAACTAAGATGAGAGCACACAAAGAATGACATTGTGTGGTGTAGCATTAAGGTTTGTTCTCACAGAAATGTGACAACGAGGTAGCAAGACAGCTGCTTTTGGTTTCGGGTACAGCCAGAGTAAAAAGTTCAGTTATTCTAAGGTATTCTTGAATGAATACTGAAAAAGTTCTGCAATCCATATTTGCCCAGTTAATTAATCAAACATTAATTAGATTATTCTAGGCTTGAATTAATTACTCTAGGCTGCTAGGCAGGCCTACAGTGTGCACAAAGAAATACACTTACGTACATGCATACACAATATAGTTGTTTTTGCATAACAGAAAGGCATTACTGATCTCACATCCTTTTTTTTTTTTTTTTTGCATGCAATGTTTTATTTTCTTTCCATTGAGTATCAACTGCTTATATTAGGTACACTGACTCATAACAATCAACTTCAGATTTGGGTGTGCTTAAACAGGGTTTCTGCGGGTCTTAAAAAGGTCTTTAATTTGCCCTTTCACAATTTAGGCTAAAGCTTTAACAGGACTTAAATCAGAACAGAAAATTCTAAATTCATAAATTGGCATTAAATGTTACATGCATTGCTAAAAACTAATGTATTTTTGTCTTGTTTTCCAATACAAATATCTAAACCTCTTTAAATCAACATTTTTAGATGCAAAATGAAGATATGAGTTTTGAGAAATTGAACACAATTGAGTTTAACACAAGGACAAATATATTTCAATGAGATATGAAAACTTGTTTTCCTTTTGAATTAAATTGATTTTCTTAGCCTGTTGGTATTGGTTATTTTTTTTAATCATAAACTCACTTCATTTGTATAGTTTTCACAGAAAACTGGACTTGAATTTTGTCTTTTTGCTTCCCAAGTAAATTTATCTTGATTTAGGAATCTTTAGACATTTGCAGTTATTTCCATATTACAGTATTTGTGAGTGTTTTTTATGAATTTAAAGTTATAAAGAGGTGTGTTGGAAGTTGTATTTTCAAAACTTTAAAGTGTTGATAATAAAACTCATTGCCTGCACTTTAGACAATCATTTAGAAAACATATTGATACAAACCCGATTCCAAAAAAGTTGGGACACTGTACAAATTGTGAATAAAAACAGAATGCAATGATGTGGAAGATTCAAATTTCAATATTTTATTCAGAATACAACATAGATGACATATCAAATGTTTAAACTGAGAAAATGTATCATTTTAAGTAGGGTTGGGCATCGTTAGACATTTTCCGGTTCCGGTTCCGCCTAACGGTTCTGGTTCTGATTCCGGTTCCATTAAAATCATTAAACAACTATTAAAAAAAGAGTGGTAAGGAAAAATGCACAATACTCAATACTGTTTATTACTTACTGTCAACTTAATTTAAAGGTTGTCAATGTCAAAATTCAACATATATATTACAGTATACAAATTTTCTGGTTCCGATTCCATTTAAATAAACTATTATCATATATATATTTTTTTTACTATTTTACCTTCATTGAATGTTGTGTTGCTGGAAGGTAGTAAGTAATGTTGAGTAATGCAAGTCCATCAATCAGCATGTGCTTCAAAGTTGATGTTTTTTACACTATCAATAACATTTTGCTTTTCAAGCAGGAATAAGGTTGGCCAAATAGTCCCTTGAGGGCTAAGACACTTGTTCATTTTCCTAAATTAATGAAATATAAACTGTTATACTTATAACCATGTATACACACACTCCATAAAGCCCCTATTTTACAAATAATAATGCAGTCAGGAGATGCTGTGATGCAATGAGTGGTTTCCACATTTTTAAACATTTAAAATGCATGAAAATAAATATTTTCTATCACTTTATCACTTTTGAAATGACCTGTATAGGGCTGTGACGGTCGCCGTCGGTGGTGACGCGGTTGTCTTCTGCCACCGGCAGTAGTGCACGTGACGTCACGCATTCTATAACAAGCATAATACGAACTTTTGTATAAAAGTGTAACAACAGTAATAGTTGCAAACTGTTTTATTTAGACTAGGTTTGACCGCAGAAAAAAAAAATACAGTTTATGCATTCAGCCATTTTAATTTTGTGTGCAACCAAATATTACATTGCCGATCTGGAGCCATCTCCATTCATGTCACCCATCCGCGTTTGCACAAGTTCCCGTGATCGCAAACGCCTGGCTGGTCAGGTTTGGTGAGGCTTTCTCCAAACTGGCCAAATACAAACGAGACCGTGATAAATGGAAGATGTTAACAAGAAATGTGGCAACGATTCCTATTTCAAAGAGAGCGCGTGCAGATGAGGAGTTAATGCGCCCCTTGCTTGGCAGTGGAACAGTGAACCGTGTCTACACCGGACGCGACACCGCCGCATCGCAAAAGGTTGAGTCTGTCTAGTGTCTACACAGGACATTTGAACTCTGTGTCAGTAACTCATAAATAGAAAGAGGCAGTTTACTGTCAGGGATTTCTCATGTCGTGTCGTGCCGCATCCAGTGTAGCATCACTGATTATAATGAGGCCTACTTTGTCGCGCTGCGCTGCTTGCGTCCAGCAGACAGGGTGTATTTAACTTTCTTATTTAGGCTACTTTCTTGTTTAACTGGATTATTTCTATGATATTAATTTTAGTGTTCAGGCTGCGTATTCACTGACAGAAGTGCTAAAGTAAACATGAGCTGACGAGTTAGATCAGGTGCGTTAGATGAGTGAGACAGTGCTGGACTGCTCCAGGACAGTTTTGAAAATCATTTCAGAGACATGTTCTTAAATGTTACTCATATAAAATATATTGCATGCATGCACAGTTTTAAGGCAGCTTTAATCCCCTTTTCAGTATCTTTATAACTTAACTGACCACGACATTGTATGCACGTAGTTTATTTCGCGCTTTGATATGAAAGGATAAAGGCTACAGCGCACCAGTGCCTTTGTGCGTGCAATTGAAAAGCACGCTCTGCCAGCACAGTACCATTTCCGCGCTCGCTTGACTCGCCTGGCGCTGAAGTGGAAAGCGTGTCAGAAACGTCTCCAGTTCTGCGACTGAATAAATTCACTTCATGTCAAGAGAAAAAATGACAGAATATATTAATTATATTAATATATATATATATATATATATATATATATATATATATATATATATATATATATATATATATATATATATATATATATATATATATAAAACACCGCGCCACCGGCGGTTGTTGGTCCATTACCACCGCGGTGGTAAAAATCTGCCACCGTCACAGCCCTAGACCTGTACACTAAATAATCTAACCCTCATACTTACATAACAATAGCAGTCTATTTATTTAGTGGTCCAAGTTAAAGTCAGTATGTATATTTTAATGACAATATGGGACAAATATAATGTAATATTGTGGCGGCAGTTGCTGCACGCTGCCGGTACATGTACAGTCAGACAAAACGACGTGCACAGTTATCAAAGGCGCGAGTGCAGTACAGTCGTAGGAAACATGTATTCGGCAGTTAAAGACATGACACGCGTGTCTGTGGAGTGTGCGTCATTAGAAAAAATGTGCTCAGTAATTAAAGAGGCAGGGTGACGTTTCTGTTATTTGGTTTGACATCCTTTACGGGAAACGTTGAATCGTCAGAACACCAGAGCAAGGCTGCTCACAGCACTTGGTCACGTGTTGCACCAGAACCGTTTTTGGAACCAAAACTTAGAAATTGCTCACGGTTCCGGTTCTTTTCAAAAAACAGAAGCGGTTCTCAATAAGAACCGGTTCTCGGTTCCCAACCCTAATTTTAAGGGAAAAATAAGTTGATTTTAAATTTCATGGCATCAACACATCTCAAAAAAGTTGGGACAAGGCCATGTTTACCACTGTGTGGCATCCCCTCTTCTTTTTATAACAGTCTGCAAATGTCTGGGGACTGAGGAGTCAAGTTGCTCAAGTTTAGGAATAGGAATGTTGTCCCATTCTTGTCTAATACAGGCTTCTAGTTGCACAACTGTCTTAGGTCTTCTTTGTCGCATCTTTCTCTTTATGATGCGCCAAATGTTTTCTATGGGTGAAAGATCTGGACTGCAGGCTTGCCATTTCAGTACCCAGATCCTTCTTCTACGCAGCCATGATGTTGTAATTGATGCAGTATGTTGTCTGGCATTGTCATGTTGGTAAATGCAAGGTCTTCCCTGAAAGAGACGATGTCTGGATGGGACTATATGTTGTTCTAGAACTTGGATATACACTCACCTAAAGGATTATTAGGAACACCTGTTCAATTTCTCATTAATGCAATTATCTAATCAACCAATCATATGGCAGTTGCTTCAATGCATTTAGGGGTGTTGGTCCTGGTCAAGACAATCTCCTGAACTCCAAACTGAATGTCAGAATGGGAAAGAAAGGTGATTTAAGCAATTTTGAGCATGGCATGGTTGTTGGTGCCAGACTGAGTATTTCACAATCTGCTCAGTTACTGGGATTTTCACGCACAACCATTTCTATGGTTTACAAAGAATGGTGTGAAAAGGGAAAAACATCCAGTATGCGGCAGTCCTGTGGGGCGAAAATGCCTTGTTGATGCTAGAGGTCAGAGGAGAATGGGGCGACGGATTCAAGCTGATAGAAGAGCAACTTTGACTGAAATAACAACTCGTTACAACCGAGGTATGCAGCAAAGCATTTGTGAAGCCACAATACGCACAAACTTGAGGCGGATGGGCTACAACAGCAGAAGACCCCACCGGGTACCACCCATCTCCACTACAAATAGGAAAAAGAGGCTACAATTTGCACGAGCTCACCAAAATTGGACAGTTGAAGACTGGAAAAATGTTGCCTGGTCTGATGAGTCTCGATTTCTGTTGAGACATTCAGATGGTAGAGTCAGAATTTGGCGTAAACAGAATGAGACACATGGATCCATCATGCCTTGTTACCCACTGTCTGTGGAGGCTGGTGGTGTAATGGTGTGGGGGATGTTACACTTTAGGCCCCTTAGTGCCAATTGGGCATTCTCTGATGTGTTTCTATAATTAATCTGCAGGTAGAACATGAACAAGTTTTGTCATGCCCTGACATTTGTGCTTTTTTCAGTTTCTATAAAATATCTAAATGGCTAAAGTCTAATCTCACTGTAATCAGCACAAACTGGGCTATAATAATATGTGAACAGCATGTATGTACATGATTGTGTTTTTGAGAAAAAAAATGTTATGCCTGGTTAGTGAAAAACTAAAAATGTTAAATCACTTGAAAAAGGCAAAAAAACACATACAGAAAATTGGTTCCCAGGAATTTTGAGAACTGGAGCTTGTAGCCTAGAATTTTTTTTTTCTAAATGATGTGAAAATCATCTTGTTTACTCACTTACAGAGAAAACAATATAGTGATTTAAATTTTCTAAGACACTTTTTGTTGGTAAAAGTCATATGCGAGTAGGCTTCAACTATCATGAATTCACCACCTGAGAAGACAAAGACCTGCATAATGAGCTGCATAATGAGCCATTCAGTCAGCTGTGTCACTGAGAGGGATGAGTTACAAGAAAGAATGTGAGGACAAAATAAATCTATATAATTTTATGTTTGTAGTTTATTTAGAATATATTTAATTATCCCACAACATAATTTAATATTCACTTGTGAGTGCAGTTAAACAGTTTATTAGGAAAAATCAAAGCTGACTTTCAAACTGAATTTTTTGCATCATTACTCCAGTCACACAATCCTTCAGAAATCCTTTTAACAATCTTATTTTCTACAAAAAAAAACATTTATTGTTATTATTATCATCATTATTATTATTATTATTATTATTATTATTAATGTTGAAAAGAGCTGAGAATATATTTTTTTAGGTATTTTAGGGGGGATAAATTGAAAGAACAGCAATGATTGTTACATTTGTTACAGTTACATTTATTGTTACATTTATATTATTTACATCAAGCTTTTGAATGGTATAGTAGTGTATATTGTTATTGAAACTTCATAATATTTCACTTGATTATACATTTAGTCAGGCATTATAGTTTGGAAAAAGTCTTTGGAAAAAGTCTAACTAGTAAAATGTTTACACGTTATGTGAAAACTAGTACAAGTATATAAATAAATAAAAAGAGACTTACTCGTGTTTATGAACTCTGCTGAATAAAGTGCTTCATTCTTTTTTCTGAGGAAATCCCAAATCTCAAATCCTCAACCACATCACATCTTTTTGGGGTGAATTATGTCTTATTCCTCTCATAGCGAAGCAAACAGTAAAATAAAAAACTTGAAGAACAGTCTCGCTGCGTTGTCTTCTGTTGTGTGGGCGTATTCAAAAGCCGCGCGCTTCAGTGAAACATTTTGAATCTCAAAAGCGCGCTCGGCGCGGGGGCGTGGTCGCATTAGAAGATAATGAAGGGAGACGTGAAAAACGGACATCGCGTTGTTTTCATATGGATTACTTTATCACAGAATATTTGTTTTCGGCAACACTTGTTTAGTTTAAAAGTAGACATGTCAGGCTTTCTATAGATATCTCTCTCATGTCTCTTCGTTGAGTATTCACTGAGTTACAGTTCATTTTAATGACGCATTTGTAACTGAAGATCAGCGCAGACAAAGGCTGCAGACAGCACTCCTTGTTTGTTATCTTTTATTTTATAAGTGCACAAAGTTTTGTTGTTATTATGTCTGTATACAAAAAAAAGTAGACCCTTTACAGATTCGATTGATGTATTGCACTTATCTGTACGATCAAAACTGAAAGTGTAATTTAAGTTCTTTTCGGGGTTATCAGGAGAAAATACCCCAAAACGCGTATACGCGTTAATCGACTCCAGAGGGTTAAATGCCACGACCTACCTGAGCATTGTTTCTGACCATGTCCATCCCTTTATGACCACCATGTACCCATCCTCTGATGGCTACTTCCAGCAGGATAATGCACCATGTCACAAAAGCTCGAATCATTTCAAATTGGTTTTTTGAACATGATAATGAATTCACTGTACTAAAATGGCCCCCACAGTCACCAGATCTCAACCCAAATAGAGCATCTTTGGGATGTGGTGGAACGGGAGCTTCGTGCCCTGGATGTGCATCCCACAAATCTCCATCAACTGCAAGATGCTATCCTATCAATATGAGCCAACATTTCGAAAGAATGCTTTCTGCACCTTGTTGAATCAATGCCACGTAGAATTAAGGCAGTTCTGAAGGCGAAAGGGGGTCAAACACAGTATTAGTATGGTGTTCCTAATAATCCTTTAGGTGAGTGTATATACCTTTCAGCACTGATGGTGCCTTTCCAGATGTGTAAGCTGCCCATGCCACACGCACTCATGCAACCCCATACCATACTTGGGTTGTCCTTGTCCTCTTTCGTCCGGATGACATGGCGTCCCAGTTTTCCAAAATTTTTTTTGATTCGTCTGACCACAGAACAGTTTTCCACTTTGCCACAGTCCATTTTAAATGAGCCTTGGCCCAGAGAAAACACCTGCGCTTCTGGATCATGTTTAGATATGGCTTCTTTTTTGACCTATAGCGTTTTAGCCGGCAACGGTGGATTGTGTTCACCGACAATGTTTTCTGGAAGTATTCCTGAGCCCATGTTGTGATTTCCATTACAGTAGCATTCCTGTTTGTGATGCAGTGCCGTCTAAGGGCCCGAAGATCACGGGCATCCAGTATGGTTTTCCGGCCTTGACCCTTACGCACAGAGATTGTTCCAGATTCTCTGAATCTTTGGATGATATTATGCACTGGAGATGATGATAACTTCAAACTCTTTGCAATTTTTCTCTGAGAAACTCCTTTCTGATATTGCTCCACTATTTTTCAAAAATGTCTCACTTTCAACATTTGATATGTTATCTATATTCTATTGTGAATAAAATATATAATATATAAATATCTATTATATAAAATATCATAATATATGAGATTTGTAAATTATACCATTCCTTTTTTACTCACAGTTTGTACAGTGTCCCAACTTTTTTGGAATCGGGTTTGTACATTGTGTTCCTTAAATTTAGTTGTTCCTAAAACGATCTTTAAAAGTCATCTCCTATTTTAATTCCATGTGCTTTTAGTCAAGCAGCAAATTAGGTTTATAGGTATACTTGAGATTTGAGGTATACATCCCTGTTAATCACATCAACCCTTCGTTTATGGTGGCTGAAAGTACTCATCTACCTTTATCATGTTTTTCTCCTCTGATTTGTTCTCAAATAAATGTCCTATTTGTTTAATCAAAGAGCAAAATAAAAAAATGAAATGGTGTTAAATGATTTCATGATGATGTGATTTATATGAAGTTTGTTTTATTGTCTCACCTCTCAGCAGGAGCTCTGATATTTGGCTGTACCATTGCCCTGTGCTTTCTGATAAGGGACCTCATGTTTTACGTGATTGGTAAGTCAATCACTTTATACCATTATTTTAAAGCTTAATTATGTAGTTCCAAAATGTGATAACACAAATATTTTTATTTGTCAATAAATAACATGATCTATAATACATACAGTATCATAATCATATGGAATGAAATTAGTCTCAAATTTACTAACAAATGCATGCACAATTATCCATGAACTTGATTAATGTTGCAAATGTATCTTACTATCCACAACCAAATGTCTGTCAACCTGCCTGTGAAATTCAGAATTACATGAATGTGCAGCGGTTTGTACAAATAGAGACATGTTTGTGAATACAGATGTTTAATTTTGCATTAGTGTATCAGAATTTGTGCATGTAACAAGGAAGATGTGCATTTGTGGATCAAGTGGCACGCGTGTATTCGTTGGCATCTTTTATGAGTCAATCCTATTTGATTCATTTGGATTTTGAGACTTTTGTTCCACCCATTTAGCCTTGCACAGTCCACACACAAATAGCTCGCAATCCACACGCCACTGAGCACTAAGAAAAAAAAAGCACAGTAATATCATGGTCAGCAAACCACTTGGAGGTGGTTTTGGCACTGTGGGTAGGTGCTAAAGTCCTGCTGCAAAATGAAATCAGTATCTCCATAAAGCTTGTCAGCAGATGGAAGCATAAAGTGCTCCAAAATCTCCTGGTAGATGGCTGCATTGACTTTGGACTTGATAAAACACAATGACCCAACACCAGCAGGCGTCACGGCACCCCAAATCATCACTGACTTCGTAAACTTCACACTGGACTTTGGATTCTGTGCCTCTCCAGTCTTCCTCCAGACTCCAGACCTTGATTTTATTAATAATTAATAATAGTCAGAAGAGGATCTATGACTTCTGGAAACACCTCTTTTAGGAGCTTAGATGGAATAGGGTCTAATATACATGTTGTTGGTTTAGATGATTTAACAAGTTTATGCAATTCTTCCTCTCCTATAGTAGAGAATGAGTGGAATTGTTCCTCAGGGGATCTATAGCACACTATCTGATGCGATACTGTAGCTGATGGATGCATGGGTACAAGTTTATCTCTAAGTATCGATCTAGGAAGTAAAGTAGTTCATAAAGTCATTACTGCTTTGCTGTTGGGAAATGTCAACACCTGTTGATGCTTTATTTTTCGTTAATTTAGCCACTGTATTGAATAAATACCTGTGGTTATGTTTGTTGTCTTCTAAAAGAGACAAAAAAAATCAGATCTAGCAGTTTTTTAATGCTTTTCTGTAGGATAGCGTACTTTCCCGCCAAGCAATATGAAATACCACTAGTTTTGTTTTCCTCCAGCTGCGCTTCATTTTCTGGGCTGCTCTCTTTAGGGCAGTGGTTTTCAACATTTTAGGACATGCGGTTTACGTTCACTTAACCAACTGTGCTTACAAAGAGACTTGTCAAGACAACCATTGGTATTCACCTGCTGTCTGAGAAGGCTACGGCTATTTGTTTGTGCACTTCACATGTGTGCGTGCGTGGTGCGCGTAGAAACGCTTTATCACAGCGCGTGAGTGCCGCATTGAGATGTCTTGGGCTTAAATGGCTTAAAATTACTTAGTGTTTAAACTGACAAGACTTAAAACACGTGAGAATGAAAAACTTTCTTGAGGAAGCAGCACTGGCCTGATTGTTAAGATAGTTTGGGGGGCTGAACCCACCTAAAAAGGGTTTAGAACCACCCCTGGTATAGCATGCGTAATTATACTGAAACATAAATATATAACCAGTTTACCTGATTCAGTGTTATGGCTGAGTGTGTTTCTGAGATAACAACATGCCGACACAGCTAACCGTAAATCATCTTACACTGTCAATAAGCGTGACTGATACTCGAGCCAACTCTGCTCTAACTGTCTACAAGCAGTGGGAGTCAGATTGCCCCCTAGTGGATGGCTAAAGATTTGCTAACTCATCTTCATAAATCCTTAAGGGAATGTCTCTGAATTAACTGATGCTTGCACCCCCCTTGACAGGTGCCGGCGCCCCCTTGTTATTCTGAGCTATTGGATTTGCTGAGGAATTGAGATAAATCAGGAAGATAACTTACAAAGCAGTCTTTTGTGGTAGAAGTGATGGTTCTTCCATAATTGTAACAAGGATTATAATTTACAGTTTTAGCTAGATGAAGTTTGCACTAGATGTTTGTATGATGTATATTATTTTTTATAAGTATTTTAAACACCATCAACATCAATTCCATGTGACAGTATTAAATCTAGAGTAAGATTTCGACAATGAGTAGGTCCTGACACAGGTCTAACCCCAATAGAGAATACATTTCTATGAATGCTTATCTTTTTCATTATCAACATGGATATTAAAATCACCAACAATTAAAACTTTACCTGCAGCCATCACTAACTCGGATAGAAAATCTGAAAATTCTTTAATAAATTCTGTATGGTGCCCTGGTGGCCTGTATACAGTAGCCAGTACAAACATCACAGGGGATTTATCATTAACACTGGATAATGTTTCTCTGGATAATGTTATATGAAGCACCATTACTTCAAACCAGGTATACCTGAAGCCTGCCCTCTGAGAAGTACTGAAAATATTGTTATAAATTGTAGCAACACCTCCCCCTTTACCTTTTGGACATGGCTCATGTTTATAAAAGTAATCTTGGGTGGGTAGACTCATTTAAAATAATGTAATAATCTTGTTTTAGCCAGGTTTCTGTCAAACAAAGCACATCTAGGTTATGATCAGTGATCATATTATTTACAAAAAGTGCTTTCGTAGAAAGGGACTTGATATTCAATTAAGCCAAGCTTTATCATTTGTTTTTTATTTGTTGAACATCAATTAAATTATTATTACTCTTAAATTGGTTTGGACGTTTTTTTTGTATTTTCTAGTTCGGCGAACAGACACCGTCTCTGTATTGTGATATCTAGGTGAAAGAGTCTCTATGTGCTGAGAATTAGCTGATTTCTGTGACGTGAGGCAGCTAGCAGACGGTCAGTTTAGCCAGTCTTTCTGCTTCCTGACCTGGGCCCCAGTTAGTCAAGTACAAACTCTAAGACTATGTGATAGTGTTGGGCGGTTTGACCAAAAATTTATATCACGTTTTTTTTTCTAAATTATGCCGGTTTCCCGGTTTATGGCGGTTTTTTTTTTTTTCTCATGCATATTCAGGTGTACAATGCATTTTCTGCTGGTTGATATTCCAAGACGTGCTTTTAGCCCGACAGCACTTGCATAAAATGGTTGTTTGGTCGACGCCGGATTTTTGGAAACCAAAAACCCTCCAAACAACAGACCAGGCTCCTCTTTTTGGCACACGTTCTTCTGTGTCATGTTCTACTAGTTCTGCAGCATCCATCTTCCCTGTAACGCCTGTTTCACACATACTCCGTCTGCAGTGCATATGCAGTCCGCAGCACGGACTCATTGTGCTTTCACACAGGACGCGTTTGCAGTCCGCGGCTGTTTAGTCCACAAACACAACATCTGTTCACTGTTTTGATTTCATATCATGTAAAAAAAACATATATAGGCCTATATATATATTTTTTTTTTTTTTTTTTTCAGCATTGTGAGTCTTTTATCACTAAACAGTAACAATCTTTCATAGTTATAGACATTAGTTTAAACTCAATAAATATAAACAATGCATTATTCATGAATTTTACTTCTAGGTTTGTATAATAAGCTGCTCAAGCAAGCGGCAAAACATTTAAACACAATAATTAGCCTACTTTTCGGTAACACTTTATAATAACGTTCTGTTATAAGTCATTTATAAATTATTAGTTAATGATGAGCTAATCATTTACAAAACATGACTATACATTCATAAATGATTAATAAGTAATAAGTTAACATTTTTAGTAATGTTTTATTAATTCAGTTATAAGTAACTTATAAGTTATTGGTTAATGATGAACAAATCATTTTACAAAACATGACTATATGTTCATAAATGATTAATGAGTGGTATGCTAACAATTTACAAATGTGTTGTAAGTTATCTTAAAAAAAAGTTCAAATCATGAAATAAATCAAACGGATCATTAGTAGATGGTTTATAAGTTATTAGTTGATACATTATTTATCACTTATAAATCATTGAAGTATTTATGTCAAAATTGTTTTGTATAATTATCTCAATAAACAATATGTTAATCATGAACAAATGATGAATAAACCATTAGTAAATGATCAGTATATGATTTATTGGCAAATTTGTTAGCTGGTCCGTGTTCAAAAGTACAAACATGCAGGTATGTTAAAGCACCTATTTTTAAGAGGAGTAATTCATTTGTTTTGAAGTTGATAAACATTTATAAATGCCTTAGTCAGGTGATTCCAGTGGCTTGTGTTAAATCCTTTCACTCATCGGCACAGACTTGTGTTCTGTGTGGATCTAGTGATGAAGTGAACTATATGTTCATAAATGATTAATGAGTGGTATGCTAACAATTTACAAATGTGTTGTAAATGAGACAGCTGTCTATACCCTCACCAGTCAGTACTTAGTACACACTACAAAGTGTTCAACACCTGTTATAGATGATGTGTAAACGCATGAATAAATCATTTACAAAGCTTTCTGCATCCCCTAATCTAAAGTGTAAACTATTCATCACTTGTAAATGTGTTACATATCATTTGTAGACCTTTCTTACCTGTTTCACATTATTTGTATATGTGCACAAGTCATTTATAACACTTTCTGCGTCCCCTAATCTAAAGTGTAAACTATTCATCACTTCTAAATGTGTTACATATCATTTGTAGACCTTTCTTACCTGTGTACACATTATTTGTATATGGACACAAGTCATTTATAACACTTTCTGCATCCCCTAATCTAAAGTGTAAACTATTCATCACTTCTAAATGTGTTACATATCGCTTGCAGATCTTCCTGTTACATGATCCATCTCATTCCATCACTTTACCCAAGCTTGAACTTAATTTTTTTAAAATAAATAAATAAATTGACACTCTGCCACCATTTAATCAGCACTTAATTGTTTATTTTTTATTTTGTTTCCCATGGGACAGCTGCTCACCATAACATGAAACCGCACCATAAACGTAGTCCATTATTTTTTGCATTTTATTCCAAGTCTTCAGAAGTCGTACGATACCACCGTGTGAGAAAAAGATTTGTTTTCCGTAATATAATAATTATACATTAATAACATTACATAGCTGCCGTCTCATCCGTTAAAACTTTCAAAATTGGTGCTCCTACACAACGACACTGGTTTGCGGCATTGACGTCAACCTCGCTCCTTATTGGCTGTCATTTGTGATTTGCGACCACCATAGATTGTTTGCGACATGCCAAATTGTGTTGAGTGAGATGCGGCGCGACGCTTTGAAGGATGGAAATGCAGATCAGGAGAATGTTTGTAGCGGTTAAAACACTTTAATTTCATTCTGTAACTCACACAAAATTGTTTTGCTGTCAGATCACTGGTAATGTAACACGCGTCGTTTTATCTGTTCTTTATACTGCTTTTTGTAATGTTTTAAATAAATTATTGTGACTAACGTACATTTATCTGCCTGTTACACTTTGTATATTGTCAAAATGGTTATGTTTAAGATTATAGGGTGGAGTAGGGAGCTTAAAATGATCTTTTTTATACAATAGTATATTAACTAAGATAATAGTCACTGTCAATATATCTATATTGCTTTTTTTATTTTTGTGAAGTGGCTAAAACGTCGTGTATAAGGGATGTGTTAGGGGCTCAAATATATCTATATAATAGTAAAATATATTTGCATAAAAATATTTATAATTTAAATATCATATAAGGGATTTGTATAGATTTGTATATCCTGTAACTAAAAGACATACCAGAACCTTTGCATATGGCAAATACATGGTAAATTTACAAACTGCAGTTTTTACATAATTTATAAAGATCTGCAAATGATATGTAACACATTTACAAGTGATGGACAGTTTACACTTTAGATTAGGGGATGCAGAAAGTGTTATAAATGACTTGTATACATATACAAATCATTTGTAACAGATAAGAAAGGTCTACAAATGATATGTAACACATTTACAAGTGATGAATAGTTTACACTTTAGATTAGGGGATGCAGAAAGCGTTATAAATGACTTGTGTACATATACAAATAATTGGAACAGGTAAGAAAGGTCTACAAATGATATGTAACACATTTACAAGTGATGAATAGTTTACACTTTAGATTAGGGGATGCAGAAAGGGTTGTAAATGATTTATTCATGCGTTTACACATCATCTATAACAGGTGTTGAACACTTTGTAGTGAGTACTAAGTACTGACTGGTGAGGGTATAGACAGCTGTCTTCTCTGAAACACATGGAGTCTTTAACTCTGTGCACCTGATGTGAGCATCAGTGGAAGGTAAAACCAGTTCACATCACTAGATCCCACACAGAACACAAGTCTGCATTGATGAGTGAAAGGACTTAACGCATTGCAATCCCCTGACTTTAAGTCATTTTAAAATGTTTATTCATTTGACAATCTATTAATTTATTATTCTTAAAAAAAAAAATAGCTTTAGCATAATTGCATTTTCGTGGGTTTTAACCAACCAACTTACAACCTTAACGATGCATCAAAATATGATATACTTATCATTTACTAATGTTTTGATCATCATTTGTTCATGATTAACAATTGTTTATTGGGATAATGGAAAAATGACATTTCAGTGATTAATAATATATTAACTAGTAACTTCATAACCATTTACTAAGGATCTGTTTGATCCTTTTATAATACGCTATTTTTTTTAAAGATAACTTAAGACAGATTTGTAAATTGTTGCGGGCTTATAATTTAATAATCATTTATAAACGTATAGTCATGTTTTGTAAATTATTAGATTATCATTATCTAATCACTTGTAAATCATTTATAACTGAATCTACAAAACGTTCAAAAAAGTAAATTTATTGAACATTTATGATACGTATAGTCATTTTTTGTAAACGATTAGTTAATCATTATCTTATAACTCGTAAATTACTTATAACTGAATCTACAAAACATTAATAAATAATTTACATATCACTTATTAATCATTCATGAACACATAGTCATGTTTCATAAATGATTAGTTCATTATTTACTAATCACTTGTAAATGACTTGTAACGGCATTTACAAAACATATATAAAATATTAGCATGTCACTTGCTAATCATCTATATATGTTTTGTAAATGATTAGTTCATCATTAACTAACCACTTATTAATGACTTACAACTGAACGTTATTATAAAGTGATACCTACTTTTCTTTTTAAAATATTTCAAATTAAAACACCACAGACAGAAACAGTCTCGTGCCTTTTGCATTTAAATCTTTATCACAAGCAATCCCACGGGTCTTAATGAACTTTGTTTTTCTGCCTCCATAAAAGTGAATATATATATTATTTTTCCTTGTTTCTCTAAAAGTGCACTTTTTCTTGTTTTAAACCTAGCCAAAAACCCATGTGTTGCGTGTGAAACAGCTTTAATTAGTATACATTTATTGTGAAATGACTGCATTTCCGTGTAAATCCATGTTCATTTTTCCTGCGAACAATGCGCTTTCACAATTCAGCGCCTGCAGCACAGCAAAAATAGACTCGGTACATAAACGTTCGCTGCACTGCTGCAGACGCACCGCTCCTTGAACGCACTGATGGACCGCAACCTCGTGCAGTAAAAAAAAATACGCAACACATACGCACTGCAGACGGAGTATGTGTGAAACAGGCGTTATAACGTAACACCAGAGCACTACTGTGTCTACCGCTGTCGCTGCTTAGAAGTGCAACATTGTTAAGGGTCCGTCTGAAACAGTGTGCCGCGGCGCAGCATAAAGCTCCGAACGTTGAGTAATTAAATACATCGGTATGGCGGTATATTAAAAATTAATATCGTAACGAAAATATACACCGGTTTTCGGTGTAAACCGGTATACCGCCCGGCAATACTATGTGCCATATTTCTAGAGAGAAGAGTGGCACCATCCCAGGAGGGATGAAGACCATCTCTTTCAACAGGTCAGTTCTGCCCCAAAAACTTGTCTAATTGTCTATAAAACCTACAGTATGTTATGCTGGCTCCCAGTAAACATTGGACTATGGTGGCTGCTGTCTCTATTTTCACATTCTGTTCAATAGAATCACCAATAACTAGAGTACTTTGATCAGGTTTCTCAGTGGGTGCTTCACTGAGTGGGGAGAACTTATTTAATGTTTTGATCGGAACAGAAGAGCAGTGTTTTGCCCCTCGGTTGTGCTGCCTCACAGTCATCCAGTCGCCCTGCTGCAGAGGTTCTGTAACCGTAACCGAACAATGTACAGGTCTCTCTGAGCTAGTTGCATCCAAAGCCATATCTACAGCCCTCACATTCTTACTGTCCTCAATTAAAGTTTGGAATGCGTGTCTCTTATTCTGAAACCTTCTCTGTCAGCCTAACTATTTCTCTGCATTTATCACATGTGAATCCCTCGTCGCCGACAGAGAGAGCTAAAGTATACATGTGGCAAGCGGTGCAAACAACAATAGCAGGAGAAGAAGCCATTACTCACCGTGATTGAAGAATGATTTGGACTTACCACTGATGAACTCGTGAAAAACGGTGCAAGAGAGAAAAGTAACTGAGCAGGAGAAAAAAGAAAATGGTAATAGACACGAATAGAAACACGAATGGAAATGTCAATGACAAGCTAACCTGCTAACGCGTTGTTCACATGCTGCACTCGCAATTTAAAATTTAAAGCGAACAGTCAGATTAGTCAGCATAGTTTGATAGATGATATCGGCTATATGGTGGGAATTAAGTTTATATTTTTATCACTTTAGTCAACAGAGAGTGATAAGACAGAGATTCAACAGAAAGGCGAAGCTACGTGGAGCTACAATCACAAACCAGTTGGCAGCATGCAGACAGGAACGGTGGAGTAGAGGTAGAGTAACTAAAACAATAATGAGATAATAGGTGGAGTAACTAAAACAATAATGATATAACAAAAAGGGACAATAGACAGGAGACAATAGACAGGAGAGCACATGGCACCAATAAACACACAACAAGCCATGTGCTCAAACAAACAGTGACATCTGGTGGCCAACTAGGGCACACCAGCAGATCCGTGACACTGCCAATAGCTGCGTTTATGTGAACCCTAATAATTTGATTGTAATAGGACTAGAAGAACAATCAGAATAAAAAAGTCACATGTAACCATGTAAGGTCGGATTGAATTGGCTAGATCCGATTATAATTTTGATCGGATTGTAAGGGGTGGTTTATTTCTTTTGCAATCCAAGTGAGAGGACATGTAAACACTTGATCGGATTGAAAACTGAAACTGGAAAGTACTGCGCATGTGCAGTGACATAAAAATGGTGTACTGACGTATGACACACAGAAAGAGCTGTTCTTCCTGGTGAATAAAGTGTCATAAATGAGTGCCCCGTCATTCTAAAATTCTGCATTCACTCAGCATCTGTGAAGTGGAGCAGGACAACATCCACCCATCCTTGTTTGAGACTCTCATCAACAGACAACTGGTTTTGGGTGCAGGAAGGGGCACTTTATAAAGCAGTAAAAGTAAGCAGCAAGTTACAACAGTTCATGTGCTGGTCGTCACCTAATTAGGACCCGAAGTAGATGAATATCTAGTGTGCTTTTTAAAACAGTATGCAACATATTCATGCAGTGTGCACATGTCAAAAGGTTAAATCTGATCTCCAGAGGCTTGTGACATATAAATGCAATCATCAACCCAATCACTTTAATTAGCATTCATGTAAACACTATGTTCAGATTCGTCAATCAGAATGAATTAATTCCGATGGAAGCAAAAAGTGTCCAGGAAAACGTAGCTACTGTTGTCCGATGTTTTACTGATATACAATGAATTATAATTTGTGTAAATATTCAGGGTTTCAGTTGATGCACAGATCTTACGGAAATATAAAGCAGCTCAAATGAATGAAACGCTGATGTAAAATAGCTCTGCTCTGGGTTTCCTGAAAGTGATTGTCATAATTTTGTTTGGCAAACCGTATCATAATCTTTTCCGTGTTTTAATTTGATCAAATATTAACAAAGATACTAACTGAAGTCACTATACTAAACAGATAATATATAGATCTATGGAGTTATATGTAGAGTTCTTATATTTCAATGGGTAGAGAATAGCCAAAAAAAAAAAAAAAAACTATACAAACCATTCATAAAATTTGGGCTCATTTGGGCTAGCTTCTTGTTGTTCACAAGCTATTTGTGTGGGGACTGGGCAAAGCTAAAAGGGCAGAACGAAAGTCTCAAAATTCAAATGAATCAAATAGAATTGACTCATATGAATCATATGATGTTGCTAAAAAGTACAAAGAATATCTCTTTGGGTTTGAGACTTTAGTCTTTGCAACTTTACAGATCTTCTTTATGCATCAAGAGCTTGTAACACTCTAAAGTAGTGTTCCAAATTAGCACTCCGGTACTTCGGTACCAAGTTGGTACTAAAAAAACGAAAAGGTTATGGTACCAGTTTTTTTTTAAGTACCGGTGGTACAGAGTACCTGGTCAACCCGGTTCTTAGTGCGCTATCCAAAAGGTGCGCAGATGCGCTCTCTTCATAAAAGCACTGAGATGAGGTGACATCAAAAGGAAGGAAACACACAAAACTAACAAAACATTTTAAAGACAGACACCCAGATCAAATTGAAGAGTTCAAGCAGGTAAGTTTCACAGTGTTTCCCATACATTGGGAAATATTAAAACTGACTGCAACAAACAGATTTTCCAAAAGGCTTTGACTTCGTTGAATAAACATGAGCACTGCACGTGTCAAAGTCTAAACCCGGTGCGGGTGTTTTTATATCACTGTATTTCTGAAGAAAATTGACTGTCTTCAGAAAATTATGGATGTCATTTTCATTTAATCTTGCCTGTAATGCCTGAGCAGTGTTTGTGAGCGCAGGCTCAGCGCTTATTTGATTACAGCCGTTACTGGGGAAACCTCTCTCTCTTGTGCTCTACAAGCACCTCCTGCTGGCAGAGAATGTATTTGCATATGTCGCTGTTATGAATACTATGAAATATTTTAATTTGAATGTCAGATTGAGATGAACGCTGTTATTAGAGTAGTTAATCGTTAGCATAAGCGAGCATAAGCTAACGCTAATATAATGAGCATTAGATTTAAGTTTCTTTATTAACTATTTAATGCTCCTATAACTTTTATTGGAGTAAAAAAACTGGATGACATGAGGATATTTACTATTTTTACACACCAGAAGCTTTTTAATGAATTGTGAATCTAAAATATACGTGTTAGAGAATGTACAGATGTTGTTTGTGTCATATCGGTCAGAAAAACAGTACTTTTTTTTTAAGCTAACTTAGTTGTTATTGTTGGCTTTAAAATTCGAAATCCCTTTAAAATTATATATGTGCACAGTTTGGATTAAATGAAAGTATAGTCAAATTTTTTAATTAGCATGTTTTTGTGTTTTGCTTTGGTACCAAAATGGTACCGAGAACCGTGGATTTTCACTGGTATTGGTACCGCATACTGAAATTTTGGTATCGTGACAACACTACTCCAAAGAGAAAGTAAAACTTGAAATCGCATCTCATGACCCCTTTAATACAAAATATAACATTTGTATTCACAAACATGTCTCTGTTTGAACAAAATGCTACACATTCATGCAATTCTGAATTTCACATACACAAGTTGAAAGGCATTTGGTTGTGGATAGCAAGATAAATTTGTGATTTTTTTTTTTCTTATTGATGGATAGATGTGCAGACAATAATGAATAGCCCTGGGTTTTATTAATTGGTAGTTGTTTGTGTGTAGGTTGTGAAATGCTGAAAACTGGAAAAAAAAAGAGTCTCAAAATCCAAATGAATCGAATAGGATTGACTTGAATGCACGTGCCACTTGATCCACAAATGCACATCTTCCTTGTTGCATGCACAAATTCTGATACACTAATGCAAAAGAAAACATCTGTATTCTGACATGTCTTTATTTATACAAACCGCTGCACATACATGTAATTCTGAATTTCACACAGACACAAGTTGACAGACATTTGGTTGTTGATAGTAAGATACATTTGCAACATTAATCAAGTTCATGGAAAATTTTGTGTGCATTTGTTAGTAAGTTTGAGACTAATTTCATCCCATATAATCACAGTCTTAGAAATGTTCTGGGGTGCACATAAGTTTTTCAGCCTGGTTCTCAAAAGAGCACCTGGAGATTTGGTTTGGTCCTCACACTGCACATAGTGTGACCCATTAAATATAACAAAATAATAATAATAATAATAATAATAGTGACAATAATATAATTGCATTTTATTTTTATTTTTAAATAAAATAATAAACAGAATAATGAAGTGTGATAATACTATTATATTTTAATATAAAAAGGGAGTATTAAACAAAAATACAATTATTTTATAGTAAACAAAAATAAAATGCTAAGATTTATGTTTTTGGCATTGATGATGAAATGATTTTTCTAATCATTTTCAAACTTAAAATCAATAAGCTTTTATTTTGGTGGGTTGCTGGCAAGTAGGTAAATGCACTGGCGGGTTTAGCTCTGCTGATTGAAGAGCGGCAGTGAATGAAATGTCAGTTTTGCTTTGTGCTTTGAAAACGGCAGCAGATAGCCTAGATTTATGCTCTAAGTTTGAATAGAAATCTTATACAGTATTACAGTTTGTCGATCTAAAATTGTAGTTGTGCATTAACAGCAATCAACCATTTTGGTAAGCAAATGAGTGGTCTGAACTTATTTACACACAATTTTTATTTTGGGCGCACCTGTGTACCACTTATGTGCACCCCTGGAAATGTTACTATTTTGACAATTGTTTAATTGTTTTAAGTTATTTTCTTTAGAACAAATAATCAGACTTTTTGCCAGTAGGGCATATATATATATATATATATATATATATATATATATATATATATATATATATATATATATATATATATATATATATATATATATATATAAAATGTTTTCTGGATTCATTGCTTTTTTTTTTCTTTTTCTTTTTTTCTTTTTTTCATGAAACACAAAAGAAAAAAGAAGTATATAAATTTAGTTAGCTTTACATTTACATAGCTCATTCCTATCCAGCAAACACATGCAGGGACCAGGCTCTGTCAGGCACTGGAAAGTACAAAAAAAGCTCCAATTGCACTATATTCAGAATCTACTGCAGCCAGACAGCTTTGTATGAACAACAGACTGTATTTACAAATGTATGTTTGGTCTGGCCTGGGTTGTGAATGTTAATTATTCAATTGATTATTTGATAATTGTAGATTATTTGCCATTAATAATTTAAAGGGATAGCTCACCCAAAAATGAAAATTCTGTCATTAATTACTCACCCTTATGTAATCACCCTCCAAAAACCCATAAGACCCATAATGTTCAGAACACAAATTAAGATATTTTTGAAGAAATCTGTGAGCTTTCTGACCTTGCATAGACAGCAACACAACTGATACATTCAAGGACCAGAAAGGGAAGTACGTTGTTAAAATAGTCCATGTGGCATCAGTGGTTCAACCGTAATTTTATGAAGCTATGAGAATACTTTTTGTGTGAAAGAACACTAATGATCAACGTATAGGAGCGGCAGATCATTTTAAAATGTCTAATAGCCTTCAATTTACAGGTTATAACTATTTTAATGCGGATCCCATACTGTAGCGTTAACCTAAAATAAATGTGCTCTGTTACTATTCATATTTGAAGAGCAGGTCATATGGTATTTTAAAGTGTCCTAATATTGTGTTGGAGTCCCCTACACAGGATTAAATGCCTCTAAGGTCAGAAAACATTGTTATTTTCTCAGAATATAGTCATTTGCCAATGATTCCAAAATTATTCATTCCTAGCAAGTTCGGAGCAAACCCCTCCCTTCCAAAAGCCTACTCTGCTCTGATTGGTCAGCTGGCCAAGCCTGCTGTGATTGGCACAGAGAGGAGTCATTGAGCCAGTTAGCCTACAATTGACAAAGCACCTTTACATAAAACAGTAGTGCTCCAGTCCGTATAATAATGACATAAAATACAAAAACACTTATGCAAGTGAATCGTGCCCACAGCTAAAGTTTAGCTGCTAAACTGTGAACACTTGGTGAATACGTTAGTCGAGTGCTAACGTGGCAAACTGATGAAACAATAGTTTGTAAACCAAAATATGTTTACTGTAATGTTTGAAGAATGACAGACAAAAGACGCTCTGTCTTAACTTTTAATCAGAACGCAGAACAGCTTTATAGGAGCACCACTTATTAACTTGCTCGTCTCTCCCGCATGAACCCTGTAACTGGCGGTGCAGCACAATAAACAGCAATTTCACAATGATTATAAAGTCTGTGTGCTACACTACATTCTTTAATTATCAAACAAAGTAATTAGAACAACATAAGTATACAATAATCGACACATTCTTAGGAAATAGTGGGTTCACAGCGAATTATCAGAGCTACTTTGGTAAGACAGTAATATTGTGCTTTAGCTGGAAACCTAAAGCTGCACACTAGGTATACATTACATATTAGCACAAAAACTTTTTTTGAGCACTCAACTGAAAATGTACACAACATATCAATCATACTTACAGGTTGTGGTTCGGAGAGCTTGTTAGTCCAAATTAAGAAGATTAGAAGCCAACGAAGATAAAAGCCAAGATTAGAGAATCAGTGCTTGGTAAAATGACATGCACACAACAAAAGGTTTGAATGGTATTTCTGTGGTATCCCTGAACACAGCGTCGTCTTAAACATGATGTAAACACACTAACTAGCGGAAGTGTTTGTGGGAAGGTAAGACTGTTTGTATTTCGTGGACAGGCGGGGATTATGCAAATGTGTTGCCCAGTGACATATACCGGTAACAGGCAAAAGATTCGAAAATATAATGACTCGTTAAGGCGATTCAGAACAGACTCTCTCTTTTGAGAGAAAATATCTTTATTTATCATGCACTTTTTCTGATTAACAACTTTGCAGATTGTTTTCATTTAAGGATAGCTACATTATAAACTGCAAAAGAGATATTTTTCAAAAACCCATATGACCTGCTCTTTAGGTGTATGAAAAAATATTCATGCGCATGCATGACAGGGAGGCGCCAGTGTGATCACTTGAAATTTTTCCTGATAATGAAATAACGAAATACTGGGGTAATTTTTACTTTTAAAGGAACCAATTCAAAACGAAAGCAAATGCTCCCTGATTATATAATTTGAATGAAGGTTGCATTTCTCTCTAAAGGAAAGTCCAATAGGCTACTAGACATCTCGTTAAAGTTTTTAAAGCATTTATACGCATTTGCATAAATTCTCCTTTCAGAAGGTCCGTAACGGACCTTGCTTTTTCCTCTGAAACACAAAAAGGAAAATTTAAATAAAATTTATATTTTATGTTTTGTGAATGGTCAACCCTTCTCCATTCTGCAGATATTGTTGCTTCTGGTTTGTCCATTATAAATCACAGAAAGTCTACAAAATATATTGTCTCCCAAAAACTTTTTTTTTTGTCAAGTCCGTAACATGTATATGTCCCAAATCTAAAATAGCCTATATAACATGTTCATAGACGGATACTTTTCTGATGTCTGGACTCTACTTGGGATTTAGAAAAACATAAAGAGATGGTTCAATATATTGGTAATGAATACTTTCCATTCATTTCAGGTTTTGACTGCGAATGTCACATCTTTAATGCTATAATTGCCCAATAATGAAACGAAAAATTATTAGCCCTACATGATTTATTGGGACAGTTTCTTATTACTGCACTATATTTGTACATTTGTATTGCCAAAACGACTGCAGTGTTGCCGCGTACAATTAAAACAGTGCAAAATTGAAAACAGAACAAAGCAGCATATAAATTAAGAACAAAAGTTTTTGTGTCTCTGACAGATAGCTCTTTTGGCCACTTTCTTTGTCTCTCTCTCAGAGGCGCCTCATCTCTCTTGAGAAAAAAACAAAAGCATATTATATTGTATGTAATAATTTGTATGTCGTTGCAAAAATTGCAAAAACCAAACCAAATGAGGCATTTGTCCTAAAACAGACACTATGACTAAACCTGCTGAGCAAGTTTGAAATGCTCATCAGAAACTCCATATGAAAGAGCAAGAGATTCATACCTTTGTCAACCCCCCACAATGAAGCTAACTACCCCCAAACCCCAACCTCCTCCAGCTGGACTGAATTCATTCACACTACTTGTTGCTCAGTGTAAAATGGACATGCTCCATCTAAATGAAAAAAATTGTGTAACATAAACCAGTGAACTGCAGAATACAAACATCTGTATTAATCATTTTATATATTATTTAATAATTTAATCCGCAATCCTGAACCTGTGTAGTTGAAATCACTGACTAGTGATGGATTAGTCAGATTCTACCACTGGAGTGACTAACTTATAGCACCAATGATAATGCCACCGTTTATTTTTCAGGCTCACATAAAAATTATTAATTTAACAAAAACACATTTTTGCTGTAATAATATACAACTTTTTAAAAGTCGTTTCTAAATTATGAACCAAAGCGTGATCATATGAGGGGCTGTACAAGCCATAATTCATTCTGGCACGCTCACACACTTACATTCTCCTTTCACATACATATATTGTTGCTTTTACACACATACATTCTCCTTTCACATGCATACATTTCTACTCATACACACACATACATTCTCCTTTCACATACATATATTTTTGCTTTCACACACATACATTCTCCATTCACATACATATTTCTACTCACACATACATTCTCCTTTCACATACATATATATATATATATATATATATATATATATATATATATATATTCACATATATATATATATATATAAAGAATGTACGTATGTCTGAAGAAAATATGTGTATGTAAGAGAAGAATGTATGTATGTGTGAGAGAGAGTATAGTGGAAACAGAAGGCGTATAGTGGAAACGGAAGGCAGGTAGGTGCGATCAGGGTCACTGGGACAGGTCTTGATCAGCATGTGTGAGAGAGAGTATAGTGGAAACAGAAGGCGTATAGTGGAAACGGAAGGCAGGTAGGTGCGATCAGGGTCACTGGGACAGGTCTTGATCAGCATGGCTGAGGTAGATGAGCCGGCCGCAGAAGTATTTCAGCAAGCTATCTGGGTTTTAAAAAATAAATAATAAATAAATATTATCATCGTGAAAAGGTTACATGGCCTCGTCCCTTGGGCATTTTCTTTTTCCTCTTACTGTTGTTAAATACACATTAAAGGAGTGATAATTAGCGCAGCGCTGTGTGCAGCAATAACTCAGGAAATACTAGTGTTCTATAAGCGCCACCTGCTGTAAGAGATTGAATTTGCATTTTCATCAGAAAGAGCTTTATTGCCAAGTTTGTTTACACGCAGAAGGAATTCGTCTTGGTGTCAGGAGCTTCCAGTACAGAAAGTACAAACATAGGGCAGACATACATATAATTAAGGTAATAAAACTAATAATAATAAAGAGTAATAATAAAATATTCATTCAGCCCGACTGATGTTTTTGTTTTGTGAAGTTGCTTCATGTTGCATATATTTTTGGTTGTTTGTTTGTTTGTTCAAGGTTAGTTTGGCCAGTAACAAAGCAAAATAAACATTTAATAAATGTAAAAAAATAAATAAAAAAAAATACTAAATAAATTGGCAACGAGTATGGGAATCGGCTCATTTGATTGTAAAATAAATAAATAAAATTGGACATTGGAATTGGTCACGAAAAATCCTGATCAGTGCATCCTTAACTAGAATAGACCTACCTGAAAGACCTGAAAAAGCATGTTTCATTTCAGTTTTATCTTTGAACTATTGTACTTATTTGTGCAAAATGGTTATTATTTATTACAATACAATGTTACAGTCTTATTTATTGATTTATTGATTGATTAATTGTGGCAAGGCCTGTGAAAATTTTGCCAGGGCAAGTAAAAAATTTAAACCACTGGCCGAACCGGACCAGTGGAAATTTTCCTTAGCAGTAAACCCTGTCAATACGATCAAAATCAGTGTCTTAACACTTGTACACAGATCTGTAGAACACGTAGGTTACATAATGATATGTTAAAGTTAAAAACTTAAAATATGTACTTGAAAAGAAACAGGATGACTTTGAATAGTATCATTGTAAAATTGTGAGGAAGAACTGAGCAAGTCTTGCACATGTATTTCCTGGTCTGAGAGTGACTTCCTGCTTAAAAAGGAAGTAATGGATACCAAAAAAAAGTAGAAATATATGTATGTAAAAGCAGATTGCATGTGTGTGAAAGCAAAAAATGTATGTATGTGTAAGGTGAATGTATGTGTGTGAGAGAGTAGAAATGCATGTAAGTGAAAGGAGAATGTATGTGTGTGCGAGTACTAATGTATGTATGTAAAAAGGAGAATGTAAGTGTGTGAGAGAGAGTAGAAATGTATGTATGTGAATGGAGAATGTAAGTGTGTGAAAGCAAGAATATATGTATGTGAAAGGAGAATGTATTTGTGTGAGAGTAAAAATGTATGTATGTGAATGGAGAATGTAAGTGTTTAAAAGCAAGAATATATGTATGTGAAAGGAGAATGTAAGTGTGTGAGAGTGCCAGAATTAATTATGGCTTGTACGGCCCCTCATATGATCATACATTATTGACATCTTACTGTCATTATTAGCCATTCACGGATCCAGTCTTGATCCGTATATGTATTCTGTTGGTCATCACTTAAAACAACAACAACAACTTGAAGTTAACAAACAAAAATGTTCCAGACATTTTTCTAAATTAATTAATTATGAAACAATAAGAAATATAACTTCAGGGTATTCAAATTACTACCGACTCGTTTCAGCTGTTCAGAGTCGATTCTTTATTTTGGGAGACAATAGCTTTATTTATTGTGCACTTTAAGCTTTACAACTTTGCAGATCACTTACATTCACATACAGCTACATTACACACAGCATGAAAGGCAATATTGGAAATGGCATAATGGGGCACTTTAAGAGAATTTTCAGAGTTACATTTCTTTAATTGTGCTGTATACAATTTTTACATATATAAAGAATCAACAAACATTTATTTGTAATATAAAGATATAGTGTAGTAATGGCATCCTTAGTAGAGAGTGAAATTAGAACCTGTGTATGTTGTAACCTGAGCTTTTCTGTTTAGTTTTCATTGTTTCGTGTTTGTTATTGTATCCCTAATGCCGTTTGCACTCTTTTGTCACTTAATATTTGTTTTGGTGCATCAATCTGTTAAATTACTTAGTAGGGCTGCAAGATAAATCGCATGCGTTTATCATGCACATCTTGTCAGTAAAGCCGGTTCTGTGATTAGTAGTAAATCTCCAGCATGTGCTTTCAGATGGAGGGGCATTTACTACACAGAGCCATAATTCACTGACAAGCTACGCAAACAGCTTTCATTATCGCAGGAGATTATCGCTGATAATGAATGCGATGACGTGACATGATAAGACATTTTATAAGAAACTTGTATTTAACCCGACTGATTCCTATAAAAAAACAAACTGATGACATTTTACATATAGGATTTGATAGGAAATGGCTTAATGAACATGAATTAAAATTAAAAAAATTAACATCTTAGGATTCCATTTTATATGCTTAACCTAAAATTCATAAATCACTAGAAGATTCTCCAGTGTGACCAATTGTCTCAGGAAATGGGTCATTGACAGGAACAAAATCTAAATTCCTTGATTCTTTGATTCAACCGATAGTGAGGAAATTACCATCCTATTTAAAAGATACCACAGATTTCTTGAATAAATTTAATCAAATTCCTTGTATAAACATGAGGGATTGCGTGCGCAAAAGAGGATTAGAGCCCTACAGTGAAGAAGTCTCCATCCACAAACAGACGTACATTGTCTGCAGATATAAGGTATTTCACTGCACTTTAACAAGTAATCTGAATGGCCTTTATATGTGCAATATTTTAAACGAGCCCTCACTAACTAAGTTTATGCCACAGTTATGTTAGAATGCATCTCATTCCTTTGGCGGTGTGTCGGGCTCGTCATGCGGCACGCGATCCGGAGCGCTGTATGACTGATGCCTCAGTTCAATTCAACTTTACACCAAATATATGAACTTAACTGTTTTGAATACTTTATATTTAAAGTGTTCGTTTATGTCCAATATTAGTGTTAAACTGATGGACTTTAAATGAAATCTACTATTGATTTTCACCGTTGACTGACTTTGCAGAACATTTAGACTGAAAACTTCCGTGCGCAGATGCTGCAAATTTGTCACAGGACGCGTGGTATGACAGTTGCGTCCGACTATATATGAACTAGCTGTTTTAAATACAGTATTTTTATATTAAACGTCAGTTTATCAATATGTTTGAAAGTGTATTTTTTAGATTATTGGTGATTCCATAGGCTCTCTCTCACGCACCTGCGCGGTTTAAAACACCAAACAGTTATGCTATGACAAGTACAGAGAGTCTTTCTCTTGCTCCACACGTGCATGATAATATTGTGTATCGTCGATCTGATCTGATTTGAAAAATGACCATATCGACCAACACTACAACATATGTTTTTTTTTTTTTTTTAATGACCCGCCCCAACCCGCCCCGCAAATAAAGTGACAATTTCTTTACCCGACACACGGGTAACCCGCGGGGTCCGCGGGTTATGAGACGACCCGCGCATCACTACACCGAACCCCCAACTGCTCCCCGGGTGCCGCAGAATAAATGGCTGCCCACTGCTCCAGGTATGTGTTCACGGTGTGTGTGTGTGTTCACTGCAGTGTGTGTGCACTTTGGATGGGTTAAATGCAGAGCACGGATTCTGAGTATAGGTGACCATACTTGGCTGTATGTCACTTCACTAAATTATTACTGTAAAGATGATGACATCAGTTTACTGGTACAAAATATAATGAACCTTACTACATTAATCTGAACAAAAAAGCTATTTTTTATTTGAGAAAGATTTTTATCTACAAGTTCATTGTACAGCGATGGGTACTCCAATAGCACCAAAATATGCCAATATATTCATGGGTAAATCTGAACAGGATCATAATTCTAATAAAAATCCGTTTTATTCATATATTAAGGTTTGGATTGTGATATTGATTGTTTTTTTTTATATGGTCAGGTTCTGAATGAGAATTTGATTTATTTGTGTCATTCATTAATTCAAAAATATCATCAATTAAATTCCCAATGGAAAAGAGTTGTGATTTGATACATTTTTTGGATGTTAAAGTAATTAAGAATTACATACAACAGTATTTCGAAAACCAATGGATAAAAATACCATATTGGCTGTAGATCCTAGTGCACACACACAGCAGTGAACACACACTAGTGGTCGACTGATATGGTTTTTTTTTTTTTTTATGGCCGATACCGATATTGTGAAATCAATCTGGCTGATTGGCCGATATAATACATGTAATTACAGTAAATGAGAGACATGCAGAAAATTGGTGAAACTAAATGCACATTTATCATGCATAAATAATAATTAAAAGAAATTAGACAATTGAGGTAACAATTAGATACAGTAGAGCTGGGACAATAAATCGATGCATCTCAAATCAAGTAATGATTCTGCATCAATTATGAGATTTTCCGAAGGCATCGCATTTCTCTCTTGATTCGATTCTGAGCTTAGTTTTTAACAGCAGATGGCACTTCGTGCTTTAGAAATAGCCGTATTCTGCTTGCTTCCAGTTCCTTAAATCCACCACTTGAACCTATAATAATCATTCATAAAGTTCGAAAAGGTTGAAGCGAATTACAAGGATGTTCACAGTGTGCTGTTTACATTAATCTTGCATCATAAAAGCATAAAAGCCGATGTGTAAGTACATTTAAACACTTGCATTTCTCAGCTGAACACAGAGCATTCTTCTTCGTGAGCATTTGAGTGTGCGGTTAAAAACTAGCCTAGAGCGCCATCTGCTGTTAAAAACTAAGCTCAGAATCGATTCGAGAGAGAATCACGATGCATTCCGAAAACCTCAGAATCGATCCATGAATCGCGATTTATTGTCCCAGCCCTAATATACAGATGGTAGACAACCAAAATGGGTACTACCGCCGCCTCAGGGCCGCAGCGTTAACTGCAAGTCAGCCGCGTGTTAAATTCATTCGCGAAACTACCGCCAGGTGGCGCAAAGGGACGGATTGCGAACTGAATGTAATTGTTAAATGAGATAAAAGGAGGAGGTAAAACAACAATAACATTATGATATAACATTGTACCATCTTTAAAAACCATTAAAAAATGTACAGTGAGTTAATTTAAAAATGTAGGATAGTCTTACAGTCTACTCATCAAAAATTAAAAGAAAGACCTTTACACAAAGGATCTTATGCTTGCTATTGTTATTAAACAGTCATTAAATATAAGGCCTATATATATGTATAAAAAGCTAAATGTTTTCATTTCGATCCATTCTTGGTTTAAAAAAAATCCTTCAGGTTCCATTTGCAGATCGAAATGAGAACGGTCCAGCATTTAGCAATAATTATTATTAATTCTGTTATTATTCTTGATTTTTCAAACTGCTAACACTTTGCATTTTTGAATTATGCCTTTACTGTGTGACCAAAAATTTTGTATTTCCTGTTTCAGCTGTTTGATCGCGCTGGTGCCTCGCGCACATTCATTGGAAACAGTAGTCATTCACCGTGCCATTCAGAGCGAGCAGCGGTCCACTTTGGCATATTTTTGTTAATTATTTTTTTATGATTTTTTTTTTTTTTCGTCGATACTGAAACACGCGTGAACTACAAAGCCTATTTTTCCTAATGAATAATAGTTAAGCTTGAAATAGGCAACATCACGAATATGGAAACGTTTGGATTTCTCCCGAATGAGAGCCCAACCTTAGCCTACCTTATGGTTCGCTTTATATTATTATTCATTTATTTTATTTGTTTGTTTATAGTTAAGCCTATATTATTATATACTGCAATTTTATTTATCCATTAGAATTATATATTTGTAATTATTGTTCTGTTCTGATAAATTTGTTAAATTTAAAGGATTTTGTTGTAAAGTGAAGAGAACTAAAAATATCCTGTTGGCACATTATAACATTATTAGGCCAGCCGTTATTATTTCTGAATGTAATAAAATGCAACTTATACATGACTTATATATTTTTTTTCCTCTCACAAACTTAATTTATTTTTTAGCCTGTTTTAAAAAATAAATAAATAAATAAATAAAATAAAATAACATGCAGCAAACGAAAATAGGCGATTAAAATTTGTTACTGTGGGGTAATTATAACTATTATATATTTAGGAACAGAGTCTGGGCCTAATCTAGGCTATCCAGGGTTTTTTATTTTTTTATTTTCATTGCATCTGAAAATGACTTTGTGCAGCACATTCACTTCGCACGCTCAACCTGCCTCTTGCGTTGCTCAGTTGTGGACGATTTAAAAATGTTTGCTATAAAGGTTGCTGTCCCATTTTATACAGGAATTGTTCATTAAAAAAAAAAATCGAATTAAATTGTTAGTTCTAATTATATTGTTAACACAAGTTCATTTAGGCTATTTAACATGCACTGTGACATTTTACCCTTTTTAACTTATAAACTCCTTGAGATTTTAAAGTCAGTTTAATAGTATTGAAGTTCAAGTTTTTAAAAAAGGTTTTAAATGCTTAATTATTTCTATGAATAATAATATGTTTATCAGGTTTATTCTTGTAGAAAATAAGTGTTTATTCTTTAAGAAAATAAGGGAAAAAATAAGGGACGATCCAAATATTATTAGGGCTCAAGCCTGGAGGGCGAGAGCCCTATTGTTTTCCTTAGGATTATTTTTATTATTATTATTATTATTATTGTATTATTATTATTCTTTTTTTTTTTCCATAACGTCTCGGGGGCTTTTGGGGCCCTTAACATACTCGAAACTCTCTGAAAATTGGCACACACATTGGAACCTGCGGCCATTAGGGCCGGGCAGAGACTGATACACGGGCGTGGCACAGGGGCTCTACAGCGCCCCCTGGAATATGGAGGGCCATATATCATACATACTTGCACGTAGACGTATGAAACTCGGTACACATATAGATCTCATCAAGCCAAACAACTTTCGTACTGCATGTCATAGTCTCCGCCCAACAGGAAGTTGGCTATTTAGGGTTTAGTCTTCTTATTTTTCGTCAAAGTTTAGGGGGCTTTTGGGGCCCTTAATATGCTCAAAAACTCTTGAAAATTTGCACACACCTTAGAATCTGTGGCCATTAGGAGGCTGCAGAGGCTGAGACCCCGGGCGTGGCACAGGGGCTCTACGGCGCCCCCCGGAACACAGTCAGAAATGTTGATGTATAGTTCAAACATACTTGCACGTATTCATATGAAACTCAGGACACGTATAGATCTCATTGTGCCAAACAACTTTCGTATTGCATGTCATAGGCTCCGCCCAACAGGAAGTCAGCTATTTAGAGCTATGTAATAAAGCGCATGCTCTGGAATTTGATATACTTGTCGTAGGTTTTTTACCCGATTGCCACCAAACTTGGTCAACATGATCTCAAGACATTGGGGATGCAAAATTGCCAGGGGGATTTTTGATATCTCGAATGGTATGCTCGTGGCGAGGCGTTGAAATTATGGCGAGAAATGAGAAACAGGAAGTGTCTAATAACATCCACATACATTTCCTGATTTTAGTTAAACTTCATCAATTTGTTCGGTGTACGATGCCGATCGTATATATGTGACTATTAGGAGTCAAAATTATAGCGCCACCAACTGGCAGCAGGAAGTGTGTCATTTTCAAAATGCTTTGAATTCAGCATCTTATTTTTACTTCAATTGCTTCAAACTTCATCAGAATAATGACAAAACACGGCCCATGTAAAACTGTTTGAGGGGATATTGATATCTAATATAGTGTTGCCATGGCAACATATCAAACTGGAATTATTTTTCTGTATAATATATTCTGATTTTGAGGCAGATAACATGCTTAGAATTTCATGAAACTCAGAACACATATCAGTATTAATGATAGCTAGACACTGGCAAAAGGTCATAAAAGGGCGTGGAGGAGGCACTCTATAGCGCCAACCTTTTGTCAAAAGTGGGGGGCTTAGTTTTTAGCTACAGACACCAAACTCGGTACATTTATTGTTCTTATTAAGACGGACAACTTTCTAATTTACAGTCATTAGCTACGACCAACAGGAAGTCGGCTATTTTGATTTGAATATGGATTTTTGGCTCTGTGTGAGGAGTGTTTGTGTGCTGAGACTTCCATTGTCTGAGAGAAAATGCGCCTCTACAGGAGCAATTCCCGGGACTGAGAGGGAGGAGTCTCCCTTAGTTTCACTTTTAAATCGGTTAAAAATACATATAAATAAATAAATTTGATTCACACTGACAAGCTAAACCAACATATCTTATTATTAGAGGGTCAGGGCTTATTAATAATTGATGTCTGGCCAGAGAACAGAGAGATAAACGAGAGATAAATCACCGCTCCGAACAGCGCGTGCTGTCTCAACGAGCTCACAACAAACGAGTTTATTCTTGTTTAAAACCTTTTAAAAAATAAAATATTACAGCGATTGCACACAATCCACCTATTAGAACACCCCAAGAGCTAAATTCAGATGTTTGTGAGTGTTAAAATGAAATATTTGCTGCAGCCTGTCTGACAGCGCGAGACTTCTGAACACTTGAAGGGAAAAAAGTCTATACAGAAACTATACAGCCTTTTACATTAAAACACAGCGGCGAATTAACACAAAACAATTAGAAGAACATATTATAGAGATGAAAATGAGTGTTTATGAGTGCTTTCTGAGATTTTCTTTGTCTAAGGGCTGAACATCACATCGATTGCTCTGCGCTCCAGAACACGGTGATGGTTTTTCGGCTAGAACGGACAAATAAATACACGTTTCATTCACACTGACAAGCTGAACCAACATATGTTATTATTACCGGCTCAGATCTCATTAATAATTGATGTCTGGCCAGAGATCAGTGAGAAAGACCAGAGAGGAATCCCCGCTGCATCAGCGCGTGCAGTCATACAACGAGCTCACAATAAAATCATTTTTATAGTTTTAAGAGCTTTTAAAAAAAAAATATTACCGCGAATGCACACAATCCACCCATTAGAACACAACAAGAGCTGAATTCAGGTGTTTTTGAGCTGTTTAATTGTGAAAAGAAATACTATTTGACAGCGCGAGCTCTGTCTAAGGGCAGAATAACATCTATCTCTCGAGCGCCAGAGGACGCTGATTCTGGCTTTTCGTCGCAAGAACGAACAAATCGCGTACAAGATTATTTCAAAATACATAATAGCTTGGCGAATATAAACGAAAACAGCCACGTGAATATAAACTGTTGAGAAATAAATCTGAAGTGGATCATGATACTGGATTTGAATATTAAAGTGACTGCATTTACCAGCTGCTTTCTGTCTTCAATTTTAATCTATAAAAAAACAGAAAATCATTCGTCTTGGCTGCTTTTTTTTTGTATGTGTGTATGTATTCATGTATTTATGTATTATTTATTATTATTATTATTATTATTATTATTATTATTATTATTATTTTGCTCTAACAAAAAAAGGTATCTATATTTAACTAAATCGATGACGTTATTTTACATTTGATTTGTCCATTTCTACATCCAAACACCTATAAACTTAAAACATGCACTATTAAACTATTGTTAGCAATTTCTTTATCGTCCAATTTAACTGGTGTACACACTTTTATTTTCATAATAAATTAGTTTTTTAGATTATAGACAGTTACAGTGGTCTATAATAAATATTAACAGGTTTTGTTCAAGCTGCTTAAAATGTTTGAAGTAGGCTAATTTTTTTAAATGTAAATCCTAAAAAAAATAAAATAAATAAAAATAAATAAAACAAACAAAACAAAAAATTTTTTAGAAACTCTTAGTAATCATTCAACACTGCTTAAAAATGTAAATTGAAAATTAAACTCATGATTAAGCATGAAATAAGATACAGAATCAGTAAATTAGATTTTAATGTGGGTATATTATCAGTAAACTAATCATTAAATATTTATAATCATTCAAAAAATATTGTTCCCTTTCATCATGTTGTTCAAAAATGAAGGCCACAATGCTAATGTTTTCCACACGATGGCGCCACAGGATAGCAAATACTTCAAGATCTGTTCAAAGACTTGAAAATGTTTCATTTATGTGCATTAATAAAAAATGCATAAACATTCATTCTTTTTTCATAAACTTTAATAAAGCCCATTATTGTAATTATGCAAAAGCTATCAGCTCCTAAATACCATTACTTTTTGTTAGTTTTATTGTATTGACAACATATTTCTCAAGTTATCACACATTACTGAAAAAGTGTAGAAGGGACACTATATTAGTTATCTATTTTCATGTTGTGCATATAATAGTACTCACATAAGGACTCATAATTTACTTGAAAAGAGACACGTTCATTGTGTAACTGTATCATCTACACAAACCAATGTGCTTGGACCCCTAATAATCACCTTGACTTAAACCACATTGTTTCAGTTACCTTCTGTGTCTTTGCCCACAACGCTTCAGTGACAGGAATGTGAAATAGCAAACAGGGGAAAAAATAAAAGGCATGACTTTATTTGCATCCAGCTAGCCAACTCTATTACAGATGTTCCACAGCCAAAACTTTTATTAGAATAGAAAATAGCGAGGGTTCGAATAAATATTTTATTAATCATTTAATTTCACTTTCTTAATGAATATTGTTCTGTGTATGTGATTTTAAAGTCTTGATGCTTCGGATTAACCCGTTAATTGCCGTATCCCTTAAAACCTGAGTGCCAGAGGGTTACTGTAAATGCATGTGCCCGCTGGGCACAGTTTACCTGATGCCACCGGGGTGGCGTTTGCACTGATGGCTTGAGCCCGCCATTGCTGCTTGCAGCTATATTTCATATTTGTTTTGCTTCACCTATTTATGTAAGCTACAATTATTCTTAAAAAAAAAAAAAAAAAAAAAAACCATGTAATTAAAAGTGCCATCGGCCTGAGTAAATTTTACCATTATAGAATTGTGACTTTTTATAGGTTAGTGATTTAGGAGGTGAAAATACTGTGAAATTACAAATGTTATGGGATTTTAAAGCATAACAACTGAAGGTCTATGAAACGTTAGTCAGTAAAGCATTTTTTTAAACAACGGCACTTAAAGTTTTGAACTAAAATATTATTTCAACCATATAGCCTGTGAATAAACAAAATGCGTACTTTTCAATGAAAGAACACTGAGAGTCTGCTTCTGGTGTTTGGATTTGTACTTCAATATAATGAGCTCCAAGTTTAGGAATAGCCAACATGGGTTTTTTATCTCTCTCTCTCTCTCTCTCTCTCTCTCTCTCTCTCTCCATTTAACTCTCTATTTAACAGCATTAACTTACAATGAAATACATCTTCCTTAAGGTAGACTGAATGTTTTTCTGTCTTGCTAAATGTTGGGCTCATGATCAGTAAGCTGTATTCGCTCAAACTGATTTAGTTAAATCAAAACTTGCGGACTTTGAAGCTGGGTCAGTGAGCGCGAGTCATGCGCGCTGTGAAGCGGGAGCAGCTGATGGAGGACTCTGCTTGGTCTTAAAGCCTTCCGCAAATGCTACGTTCACAAATAACAATGATTTTCGTAAAATAATGATTAATTATCAATTGATAATTTGTTATTATTATGGTCTTGTGAAAACAATAATATGGGCTGCGGGAAAATAATGAATAAAAAGAGTAGGGCTGCTGTGAGTGCAGGCATGTTTCAGCCCAGTAACATGACAACACACCGTTCCTCACAGCCAACAAACAGACCGAGTTCAGTTCAGCTCGAGGGGGCTGGGGTAGTTATGTATAGCTTGTGGGGGTCGAGATAAAGGTGTGGGGGTCGAGATAAAGGTGTGAATCTCTTGGTCTTTCATATGGACAGTGTCTTATGAGGGTATCAAACTTGCAGAACAGGTTTAGATAGGACTCGTCATTTTGGTTTTAGGGCAACTTTGAAGAAAGGTTTTGACCCACTTCAAATGTTGACTCCTGTATAGCGCAATATAGTTTATTAGTTATTATAACTTCAGAGGAAGTTGCCTTAACTCAAAAAAAAAAAAAATTTGTTGCGTTAATTTTATTTTGTTTCGTCTAAACAATATTTTTTTTTAGACTATGAAATATAAATTCTCACAGAATGTAGCATTTTCATAACCATATGTTTATTAATTTATCTATTTTTTTCTAAATCCCAAACAGAGTCCAGACATCAGTATGATCCGTCTATGATGTTTTATAGGCTTTTTTAGATTTGGGAATATATATTTTGGATTTTTTGGGTTTTTTGTTATTTTATTATTTTTTTTTTTATTTTTTTTTTTTTTTTTTTTTTTTTTTTTGTTGTTTTTTTGCATTTTTAAAATGAGAAGCAACAATATCTGCAGATAAGGGTTGGCCATTCTCCAAAAAAAAAAAAACAATTTTATTTCAATTTTCGTTTTTGTGTTTCAGAGGAAAAAGCAGTTAAAAGCATCTCTCCATTACAGACCTGAAAGAAGAATTTATCCAAACGCGTATAAAATGCTTTAAAAACTTTAACAGAGATGTCTAGAGGCTATTTAATAGGTCTGCCTCCCTTGTAAGATTTTTCTAGTTACTAGTCGTTCATTTGTCATTATTCAACTAATCGCAGGTTTATATTACATTTACATCTATAATCCATAATGAGCCTTAATATATTCCGCGCTCAAGCACATGCATGAAGTTTGCCCCAAAGCACAGGCAGAAGTAGCCTAATAATTGTAAAAAAGGAGACATTTTAATTATTTATTAATAAACAAATGTTTTCTTGTCGGCTGCAAGATGAAATTCACAGTGATGACTCTCTCCACATGGACGCGCATTTAAAGAGAAATACAACCTTCACAGATTACATAATGCTTTCGTTCTGAATTGATTCGTTTAAAAGACATTTCAAGCTTTCTGTATATATATTTCTTATGTATGTGAGACACCACAATTTTTAAGTTAATTCATTATCAGGAAAAAATTCAAGTGATCTAGAGGGCGCCTCCCTGTCCTGCATGCGCATTAATAATTTTCACACAAACACTTAAATATCAATAATTATTCACATTTTGCATATGCATTACAACGTAAATTATTTTTTACATGCAATTATCCAAAGTAAAAGCAAACAAGATTTGTAATGAAGATAAAACAAATGAGAATAAATGCTACGCGTGCACTCAGCATCACTCGCGCCGCGCAAATCTTGCACGCAGACATTTTACACACCTGCATTTTTTTCTTGCACGCAGACATTTTACACACCTGCATTTTTTACACAGCTGCAATTTTTTTTTTTTTTTTTTTTTTACTTAAATTCTATGTAAGCAAGTAACGGCTGCTCACTTTAAAATCACTGAAGTTGTCTATTAATGAAGCTCTTTTTTACATAATTTGAACTTTGGTGATTATAATGAGAGAACTTGAGTTTAATCGTGAGGACGTTTTATTAATCAGTCCATTCTTTAGAATTTCAATGATTTAGCTAAATCGTGCAGGTTTAATTTATTCGTTTCTTGTTTTAATTAGGCCTAAATAATGGGAACGAAATTATACAGTGCCTCACGTTTTACTAAAATAAAGAAAATAATTTATAAAAACACGCAACAATTTTCTTAATCAGTGTACAGACAAATATATTTTCCCAAGAAGTTGTCTGTCAAAATAAAGGACAGGTAACGAATAACACAAAAATGCATGTTGTTTTATTAAAGGAATTGTAAAATATAAATTAAAATATAGGCCTAATATATGAGAATATTGACATTTTGCATATAAATCCATGTAGCCTAGCTCACTAAAATAGGCTACCACTTTTAATGCTACGATGCAAAGTAAACCAAAATTTATTTTGAATAATATAACACATAATTCATATTATATAAATAATACTGCACACCTATTAAATGTGTCAAATCTAAAATATGGTGTAATACTGTGTAGCTTAGAGAATATATAAGCACAGGCTCAGGCATAGGCTTGACATTTATCCTGCTTGAATTCGTTCTAAGAAATGCACATAACTTCATAAGTACCAAACTTTCATCTGTGAATATTAAATATTTTAACTATAGTGTTTTTCTTTCATTTTCCCTGACTGCAGCCGTCAAATGTAACACATCAGCGAGGCAAAACTGATGTCTATTTACGAAAAATGTGCTTTGATGCGCTTGTTTGAAAACTTGTGATTAAAGCGCCACTCAGCGGTCAAAAGCTGCAAATGCACTTTGCAGATGCCGCGGCGGCGGTACGAGTGGCGGTAGAAGTAACGTTTTGGATGTCCACCTACTGTAGTTTACAGAGCAACAGGTTGTTTTAATTATAGTATGGCATAGTTGGTTAATAATAAAGATATATGTCTCAGTTCTGTATCGTTTTGCTTATCTATTTCATTGTAAAAATAATACAAGCCTGAAGGCGTATAAATACATGCTTGGTTATCAGCATATAGCAGCATTAAGTAAGACCGGAACATATGGAAAGGTATATGACACGTGATTTTATGCCAATCATGGGCAATCAAATACAGCGGATATTCCTGAATAAACATATAAAGGTATTCTAACGTATTATTATTACTTAACATAGAGTTCTCTTGTTGACCTAGCTTTTTATTCTGGAGTGCACCAGCTTTTGAGTTGACCAGAAAACATACCTTCTTTAGACGTACCCAAGAACAACGCACATATGAGGAAGAGCCAGTCGCAGGATTTTTGATTGTTTGTGAGGTAAACACGGTTTAATTTTTGTTTAAATTCGTTTATATCACATCTGTGTCTCCCACCGGACCTGCCACTGGACTGTGGATCTGATGTATCACAGTACGTTTGAATAAGACTTTGCTTCACACTGGAGTGTAATTGTATGTAACACAATGTAGTAGCGTCATGTTAGAAAGTGAATGATGATTGGTTATTTTACCGTTCTGTCAGGTGCTGAGTGGCTAGTATTACTTATTGGCCAATGATGATATTTAAAAAATTCCAAATATCGACCGATATATCAGTCGACCACTAATACACACACACACACCATGAACACACATCCAGAGCAGTGGTCAGCAACGCCCAGGGAAAAGTTGGGGGTTTTGTGCCTTGCTCAAGGGTCTCACCTCAGTCGTGGAAGACAGAGCTGGTCATTCAGTCCCCCACCACCTACAATCCCTGCCGGACCTGAGACTCAAACCCGTAACCCACACACACACCTTATTGGACCTTTACAACCTCTGGTCAATTTATTCTTTTGCTGTATGGAAAAGAGAGAAGGGAGCACCCATAAAAATGTATCCTTTTGTGTTTTGTGAAAAAATAAAATAACACCATTTTAGAGTAAATGATACAGATTTTTTTTTTTTTAATGAATTTGTATAATGTTCAGGTAGTTAAATACTTTTGATCTGATTACATTATTTCATTTTTTACTAATGTTTCTTATTATGTTATTTGTTTCATTTCTTGGATTTTATAGGAAAATACCATTTTTAAGTTTACGTGGTGACATTTTAGTTTTGGGACCAATTCTCACTTTGAGCTTGCTCTTAACTATGGCTTTTGCCTCTGTAAACTCCTAATTTGTTCTTTATTAATAGTTAGTAAGGTAGTTGTTAAGTTTAGGTATGGGATAGGATTAAGGGATCTAAAACATGGTCATGCAGAATAAGGCATTAATATGTGCGTGAGAATTTAGTGAGAATTGATCCCTAAGCGTCTTTTACGTTTATAAATTGTCAGTATTTTGAGACTCGTATGCTCTCTTTAGGTGGAATAACTGTTTCCATCATCGCATTCGTCTTTACCATCAAATTTCTGTGTGAGCTTGCTGCTCGTGTGGTCAGCTTCTTACAGAATGATGACCCTGCCCGACATGGGGATCGCAGTATCTATGACTATGTGCGGGGTAATTATTTGGACCCACGCTCATGCAAGGTCTCCTGGGACTGGAAAGAGCCACAGGAAGTGGGTCAAACCATGAGTTTCCGAGTGCAGGTGACCAATCACAAGTTTTTCTCAAAATGTTTTTTCAAGTTGTATAAAGTATACTGACTCTGTACTTGACTATACATTGCCGCTTCGTGCAGCTCAGTTAAAAAGACTACAGTTTTATGTATTTATTAGTTGTTTTGAAATCCCCCTCCCAGCTCTTTTACAAAAATGGCCAGCCTTTTCCTGCACACAGACCTGTGGGATTGAGGGTGAACATCACTCATATAGAGCTGGCTTTAGAAGTCCCTGTGACCCAGGAGGTCCTTCAGGAGCCCGAGTCTAATGTAATCAAAGTGGCCTTCACTGTGCGTAAGGCTGGACGCTATGAGGTAGCTGTCAAACTTGGAGGCCTGAATGTGGCCTACAGCCCTTACTACAAGATATTCCAACCAGGTAAAATGCAAGTACAGATTCCTAATTCTCACTTTTCTAATGCTCTCTGTGCTTGGAATGAGGGACCTCGTATACAAGGTTTCATCCTAAGTGTCAGAATTATAAAACTCTAGGAATATAACCCATTTTACTTCTATACAAACCACAACGTTCATATAATACTTGGTTGAAAGACCTTCTGCTTTTAATACAGCAGCCAGTCTTTTTGAATAAGAGTCTTCATTTTTTGTATTTTCTGTTTGTTTTGTTGCCTTAATGTTGTTGGTTTTTACATATCAAAAGGCTGCAGTTTTAACTGTATGTGCAAAAATACACTGCTCAGAAAAATTAAGGGAACACTTAATCATCACAGTATAACACAAAGTCAGTTCAACATCAGTGATATCAATCTGTCTAGCATAAGTGATTGAGAATCAGTTTTACCTGCTTTGGTGCAAATGAGAGTGACAACAATGAAAGTGAAAACAAGGAGAGGTCTGAGGAGAAATATCCTCGGAGAGTCACACAGACCTCCATGTGCTATCCAACGGTGCCCTTCCTGCTGTTAGGTAACGTTACCAGGATGAAATCTTCAAAGCTGTTGTCAGACCTTATGATGGCGCAGTGTGCCCTGGGCTTCTCCTGGTGCATGGCGAGTAGCACCACAGACTGTCCTTTATTTATATAATCAGGGATGTGATTTTTCCGTATAAATACCGATTTCCGTATTTTCCGACCACTTAGGGACGACCCATTAAAGGGATAGTTCACCCAAAAATCAAAATTATGTCATTAATGACTCACCCTCATGTCGTTCCAAACCCGTGAGACCTCCGTTCATCTTCGGAACACAGTATAAGATATTTTAGATTTAGTCCGAGAGCTTTCTGTCCCTCCATTGAGAATGTATGTACGGTATACTGTCCACGTCCAGAAAGGTAATAAAAACATCTTCAAAGTAGTCCATGTGACATCAGAGGGTCCGTTAGAATTTTTTTGAAGCATCGAAAATACATTTTGGTCCAAGAATATCAAAAACTACGACTTTATTCAGCATTGACTTCTCTCCCGGGTCTGTTATGAGCGCGTTCACCTCACATCCGGTTCGCGAACGAATCACTCGATGTAACCGGATCTTCTTGAACCAGTTCACCAAATCGAACTGAATCGTTTGAAACGGTTCGCGTCAACAATAAGCATTAATCCACAAATGACTTAAGCTGTTAACTTTTTTAACATGGCTGACACTCCCTCTGAGTTCAAATAAACCAATATCCCGGAGTAATTCATTTACTCAAACAGTACACTGACTGAACCGAGCCAGATAACGAATGAAACATTGACTCGTTCTCGAGTCAAGAACCGTTTCTCTGTCGGACGCGTCCGATTCGAGAACCGAGGAGCTGATGATACTGCGCATGCGTGATTCAGACTGACACTCAGCGCGTCTGAACTGAACTGGTTCTTTTGGTGATTGATTCTGAACCGATTCTGTGCTAATGTTATGAGCGCGGGTAAACCGAAGGCTTCAATCAAGGGCAATCATCGCCAATGAAGTCATTATTCATTATTCAGACTGAATAAGCTATTTTTTTTATGCACTAAAAATCTTTTTATCTGCACTGTTTGTTCACTGGTTTGCACTCTATCTGCCATGTGCCTTGCGCTGCTTTTATTTAACCTTATTTTTATTTAATTTTTTCTATTATGTCTTTTTTTTACATTCCCTTATTGTATAGTTTTATCTTATATTTTATATTTGATCTAGATTTTTAGGCTCTACTGTTAGTGTTATCTGTATGCACCGGGGGTCTGAGAGTAACGCAATTTCGATTCTCTGTATGTATGTACTGTACATGTGGAAGAATTGACAATAAAGCAGACTTGACTTGACTTGACTTGACATTACGTCGAGCGCAAAAGAACTGGTGAACCGTTTTCGGCAACCGGTTTATTGAATCAAACTTTACTTGAGAACCGGTTCGCGGAGAAGAACAGAACTTCCCATCACTACCGGTGATCCGAAAACCGATGCAACCGGTTCTTGACTCGAGAACGAGTCAATGTTTCGTTCGTTATCTGGCTCGGTCATCAGTTCAGTCAGTGTACTGTTTGAGTAAATGAATTACTCCGGGATATTGATTTATTTGAACTCAGAGGGAGTGTCAGCCATGTTAAAAAAGTTAACAGCTTAAGTCATTGGTGGATTAATGCTTATTGTTGACGCGAACCGTTTCAAACGATTCAGTTCGATTTGGTGAACTGGTTCAAGAAGATCCGGTTACATCGAGTGATTCGTTCGCGAAACCGGATGTGAGGTGAACGCGCTCATAACAGACCCGGGAGAGAAGTCAATGCTGAATAAAGTCGTAGTTTTTTGATATTTTTGGACCAAAATGTATTTTCGATGCTTCAAAAAATTCTAACGGACCCTCTGATGTCACATGGACTACTTTGAAGATGTATTTATTACCCTTTTGGACGTGGACAGTATACCGTACATACATTCTCAATGGAGGGACAGAAAGCTCTCGGACTAAATCTAAAATATCTTATACTGTGTTCCGAAGATGAACGGAGGTCTCACGGGTTTGGAACAACATGAGGGTGAGTCATTAATGACATAATTTTGATTTTTGGGTGAGCTATCCCTTTAAGCTATTACCTAAATAAACTGCGAAAAGAAACATCATGGACTGAATGTTCGTGAGAGTGCTGCACGAGTTTGCGGTGCCATCTGCAGGACAGTTAAAGCGTTCAAATGATTCAAAACGCCAAATGCGAGCAGAATCAGCTCTGAAACGTGTTAATCGCCCCGGTGACTTTTTATGAATGGTGGTGAGAATTTGAGATTGCTAGTGCTTCCATAAAATTCGCAACGGTTGTGCTGTAATTATATAATAGGCTGTAGTGTAACGCGCTACATGTCAGCGGTTACAGCTTGGTTTGAGCCGCTTTAATTTGCATTTGGGAACGCAACATTCGTCATTAGAAATGTTTATAAATCTGTTGTTGTTTACAGTTTCAGTGTCACATAATCCCTCAAGAAACAATGCTGAAAACAGTTTTGCTGCTTAATATTTTTGTGGAAACAATGATACCCCTCAAACAAAAGTGAGAGAAGACATTTAAAATGATTTCTATTTAATAAATGCATTAACAAATTAGACCAGAAGATGTTATTTCAAAATCATTAATAATTGTAATGTTTCCAAACTTTTGGCAGGTCCTCTAATTATAATAAAAATTCTACATGCAATACTTTACTATATTATAGTACTGTATTATAATATATTATTATATTGTTGTCATGATTATTAAATGCTGCTTTTTATTTTTTACAGGACAGTAGATATTTTTACAATATAAGATATATCTTTTAATGTGCTTAAATATATAATTTTAATAATGAGTGCTGGGGGCATGGTCAGATGTTCCTTCTTTTTTGTTTCTAGCTGATTACATGCCTGATAGTGCTTTATACAATACAGATTTACAGCAGCTTTACTGTATTAAACAGTAAAATGTGTCAATAATGCAAGAGGACAATAGTAAATGCTTCATTTTTCAGTTAAAGGGGTCATATGATGCGATTTCATGTTTTCCTTTGTCTTTGGAGTGTTAAAAGCTGTTTGTGCATGCAGAAGATCCGTAAAGTTATAAAGATTAAAGTCTCAAACCCAAAGAGATATTCTTAATAAAAGTGAACGCTCAGCCACGCCTTCCTAAAATGCCTTGTCAAACACATTAAGTTTTATTTACAACACTGTTCCAGAACAGTACAGCCCAAATACTCAAGTGTGTGCAGCGCATTTTACGGAGGAAAGTTTCCTGAACCTGGTAGGTGGCGTAACATTTCCGTCACACGCTTGAGGAATTTGGCCAATCACAATGCACTAGATAGCTGGCCAATCAGAGCACACCTCACTTGAACGATGAGATTTGTAAAAATCAATGTTTCAGAAAGGCGGGGCAACAATAATGTGCAGTATGTGGAAAATAATGTGTCTTTTGAACCTTAAATCGTGTAAACCCATTGCATTACACAAAATACACAAAATAATGTTTTTTAGCAATGTCATATGACCCTTTTAAAGTCAGTTTATTGATTCAGTGATGTCATTGTCCAGCTCAGTTCAGATTAAATAGTGTCTGTGCAATCAAGTCAACAATATTGCCAGAAATTAAGTGTCCCCAACTAAGCAAGCCAAAGGTGACAGTGGCAAGGAACCAAAACTCCATCGGTAATAGAAACCGAGAAAAAACCTTGGAAGAAACCAGGCTCAGTCACGGGGCCAGTTCTTCTCTGGCCAGACCAGGCTTCAACATAAGTCAGAATTGTGCAGAGGACTCGCCTGGTTCCCGAGGTCTTGTGCTCAGTGATGTGCTTGTGCTCAGTAGCCGCTTTTTCACTGTCGGGCCAGTGCGAGCCAGGGCTTAAAACGGGCTGGGCGGGGCTAATAGTCTCGGGCCTGTAGCACGAGGCCAGAATAGTGCAGCGTTTCCACCGTCGGGCCAGAAGCTCCACTGCGCGTCACTAAAACCCGCCCTTTACACGCCTCTCAGGAATAACGTCATGCAACCCCATCATTTAGCCAACAAAGAGAAGTTATTAGAAAACTAAGAAATAAGTCACTGGAACTAGCACGATCACAAAACGAACACGATAACAGTGGCCTTTTGTTTGCATGCTTTGTTAAATATTCAAATTCAAAAGCATCAATGTTTTACTATAGAATAAGTGATACATTGATCATAAGGAATCAATTTATCAGGACTCAAAATTAATCACACAGAAATAAATGTATTTCTATTTTATTTATTTATTTTAAACGCTTATGAAAATAGCCTGCTTATTCAGTCGAGTCTGTTTCTGTTTATTTGTAGCCACAGTAGCCTATATACGTCACATTTAGAATGAAGGATAATAACTCTATTTTTATAAAAGCTCCCGAACCATAAACATACGTGGAGCTAAACTCTCGAGACGAGACTTATGACAGATAATATAAGTTACTAAATAAATACACAATTGTGATGGAGAATAAGATGCTGATGTCTGATTTCTTCAAGTGGTTGCATTTACCATGTTTATTATGGTAACGTTAATTTTTAGCGTGCATAGTCTTTTACATCGCTTATAAATATTTCTGGCTTTTATGGTGATTATAATCCACATCGGATCGCGTTATTTCAAACACTCACTGCTGACTGAAAGTGAGTTTTGAGCTCAGCTTATTTTAAAAAGTTTTTAATGCTGGTGTTATAGCGGTTATCTTTCTGAAATGAACGGCGCTGACGCGCTCCAGACGCGAAGAAACTCCGCCTTTGCTCATAACCACTCCTCTAGCCCCAGCTGGCCCGCTTTGGCCCAAGGTCTGGCCCCCAGGACATCGGCTGCCATATTATCAGGAGCATGCCCAGACGTTGTCGGAAGTGCATACAGGCTACTGCAGGCAGGATACATAACACTACTGGCTGACTTTGAGATCTATGAAATTCATGCATGTTTGATCAGTCTGTAATTTTAATTATTTTTTCTGAATTTTGAATCTAACTTTCAGTGGGTTAATGAGTTTAGTTTCCATTGACCATTGTCACATAATTTTGTTCTAAAGGAATTATAAAATGTATAAAGGAAAGATTTTCATCTTGAATATTTCATTCATTGAGATCCAATGCGTGATTTAAGTGTTCCCTAAATTTTTTTGAGCAGTGTATATTACCGAAAGGTCATATTTGACTTCTCAACTTGCTTGTCATGCTTGCAGTCTTGCATTTCAACATCTAAGGAGTGTCTTTTTTTGTTTTTGTTTGTTTGTTTTGTAAAGCCCCTTTCACACTGCACGTTGGACCCGGAAAATTGCCGGAACATTGCCGGGTCACCTTCTGTGTGAACACAAACACATCCCGGGATTGATTCCGGGATTGATCCCAGGTTGGGGACATAGTAATGTTGCTGGGTTCAGTCCCGGAATGAGCGGTGTGTGAACAAAAGCCAGAACTAATGCCGTAAAGTGTGTGTTGTAGTGATGATGCACGTTATCGTGTGACCCTTTAAGCCGGTGTTTTGAAGGCAGATCAACGTTCGAGACGAAACAAATATATGCAAACTGTAACGAAGCAGAGATCAGTTAGTTCCTCACTTTCTGCGCTGAATTTAAGTATTGTTCGCCAGCTTCAGTGAAACTTAACGTGCCTAGCATTTTCGACTCGTACATTACACATCACACCCTGATATCAAATGTCTTCACGGGACCTTTACGGGTTGTGTGTTAATGCACGCACATATTCCGGATAATCACTGGCAGTGTGAAAGGGGCAAAATCTAGCGACCCAGGAACAATTGCCGGGACACATTATCCATGTATTTTCCGGAATCGCAGTGTGAAAGAGGCTTAAGATGTAAGATCTGTAAAATCTGGCAATTTGACCTTTTCATTTAGGAATTATTATTCTGTTGTTTCTTAGTGGTACAATTCATACCCAGTTCAAATTGATGAGGATTGCTTAAACTCATACTTCTCACAAATTATGTAGGACGCTACATACAGTTGCAATCAGTTAGCTCCCCAGAGACTGTAATAATTTACAAATTTAAGCTTGTAATTTAAAGTTGTAATGTAATGAAGATTCAGAGTTTAAAAATTGCATCAATAACAGTTTAGTGGCAAAAGGGATCATTTCAATATATAATGTAGTGTTTTTGAGTAATACGGCTATGTTGTAATTATTCATAAGTATTGTACAAAATTGTTAAAAAACAATTAAGCCTTTGGAAACACTGTAACAAAACTGAATTTGCTTGAGCTGTTACACATGCATACATTTAGCCAGTGCCTGTGCTAAAATTGAGTAGCAAATATGGCCAAGTCATAAGAGCTCTCAAAAAATCTGAAGCTATAGAGAACACACTGTCTTATTAAATTATAAAGTCTATGGCTACAAGAAAATCTCTGAAACAAAGTTCCTCAAGACACAGCTGGCAGTCTTATTCATAAGTTTAAAATGTGTTGTACCAGAATAGCTTTGAGGGTGTTAAAGAAAAGGAACCAAATAAAATGTTAGATCAGAGCTACTGAGTAAAACTGTTCAATTTACTTTCAAAGACTTGCAAGATTACCTGATGAAAGGAGGCAAAAATATTGCAGTGCAATTTATAAGTTTGAAAAAACTGCATGTCTTGTGTGTGTGTGTGAATATATATATATATATATATATATATATATATATATATATATATATATATATATATATATATATATATACACAGATAGAAACAGTAATTACAGTGTATAGAAAAGAATCACACCCTTTTAAAATATTTGTTTTTTGTATTTCAGCCTGAAATGAAGACAGACAGTTTATGTTTTATCCAGCTGTATTTACTCAGTGCAAGTTATAATATCCAAGTGAAAGATATAACACCAATATGTCAAAAAAAATAAATAAATAAATAAATGGATTCATTGAGCTGGAAAAGGGATCACCCGCCCCTCTTAAAAATCACTTGTCAAGTTACCTTTATTTGTATAGCACTTTATACAATACTGATTGTATCAAAGCAGCTTTACAGTGTCAAACAGGAAAATAGTGTGTCAATAATGCAAGAAGACCACAACAGAGTAATTTTTCAGCTAAAGTCAGTTCATTGATGATTCAGTGATGCCATCATCTAGTTCAGCTCTCTTTCAATAGTGTTTGTGCAATTAGTCAGGTGTCCCCAACTAAGCAAGCCAAAGGCGACAGTGGCAAGGAACCGAAACTCCATCGGTGTAACTAATCACCTTCTTAATGGCACACAAAGCCATTTGACTTTCAACTGTGATCAGCTGTGATCATTTTTATTAGCTCAGCATGAGAAGAGCTTTCCTGGAGCATTTCAGTCCTTGATAGTGCAGCTGAAGCAAACAATCAGTGGCAAGGCACTTTCAAAAGATCTCCGGGATAAAGTTGTGGATAGGCACAAGTCAGGAGATGGATATTTATTTATTTATTTTATTTTTTTTTAAAAGACATTTACAAAAAAGACTATCAATGCCTAGAAGCACAGTGAGGTCTATTATTAAGAAGTGGAAGGTATTTGGTACAACACAGACCCTCCTTGCATCAGTAAGTCGCTCTGGATGAAAGAGCCAGGAGGAAACTGGTCAGAGAGGCTACCAAGAGGCCTACAGCAACTCTGAAGCAGTTGCATATATGACAAAGAATGAATTTATGACAAAGAGTGGCAATTGTGTGCATGTGACAACAATATTACAAATGTGACTTGTATGTGAGGGTTGCAAGAAAAAAGCCATTCCTCAAGAAAAAGGCCACATGCAGTCATGACTGAGCTTTGCCAAAACGCACCTTGAAGATTCTGAGGCAGATGAGACTAAAATTGAATTATTTGGACTCAACACCCAATGATATGTCTGGTGGAAATCCAATACAGCTCACCATCCAAATAACAGCATTCCTACTAGGGCTGGGCAATATATCACATGCGATGATCACGCGCATCTCGTCAGTAAAGCCGGTTCCCTGATTAGCAGTAAGTTTCCATCACCTGCTTTCAGATGGAGCAGCATTTATTAGACAGAGCTGTAGTTCACTGACAAGCTACACCATATCACGTTCATTTTCCAAGACTATTTAACTGCGATAATGAAGGCGATATTGCATAACTTCTCAGTGATCTATGGCTCTGTCTATTAAATGCTTCTCCTTCTGAAAGCAGGTGATGGAGATTTAGCGGCAATCACGGAACCGGCTTTACTGACGAGATGCGCGTGATCATCGCATGCGATATGTTGCCCAGCCCTAATTCCTACAGTAAACCATGGAGGTGGTAATATCCTGTTATTGGGGTGTTTCTCTGCAGCAGGGACTGGAGCACTTGACAGGATAGAATAAAAAATGGATGGGGCAAAATCCCATCAAATTCTTGAGGAAAATCTGCTGCCCTCTGCCAGAAAGTTGTCAATGGGAAGAAGGTTAACCTTCCAACATGACTATTTATCTATATTTATTTATTTATTTATTTATTTACTCTGACATGTTGGTGTTACATCTTTCACTTGGATGTATAAGTTGAGTAAATACAGCTGGATAAAACAAAAACTGTGTCTTCATTTCAGGCTGCAAATCAGCAAAAATGTGATTACTTTAAAGGGGGTGATTCTTTTCTATACCCACATTTTATAGTAACTAATAACTATAAATAATAAATAAGTCATTAATATATCATTATATCATTTTGAAACATGCCTTAGCCAGTTTTCCTTTATTTAATACCTTTTTTATTAGAATGTTAAATAATTATCAGGTATACGTTATTACATTTAAGCTTTCATTAAGCTGTGAATTTAGAAAAACTTTGTAGTAAAATGAACAGATATAGATGACAAATGACATGAATTACATGCGTGTGTTGCAGGTACAGTGGTCCCATCCAAAACTAAGATAGCATACCACTTTTCAACACTGGTTCTGACTTACGGCCAGCAGCACACGCTGCAAATAGAACCACGGGATGAGTATGGCAACCCCACCAGTAACTCTGTCTCACTTGTGGATGAGGTCAATTATAGCATGCATGTCCACCCAGTAAGGACACTTACTGCATACACAGAGTGTTTAGTTCAAACTTTCAAAGTTTGGATGTATGTATTATCGTTAAAGAAGGTTGCAGATCCAGCAGAATTTGCTTTATTCAGAACTCTTTTTCTTACTGTTACACTACAGTTGGGCACAGTGGACGAGGAGAGCTCAGATGATTGCTACAGCACATCGGTATCATTAAACAAGCCACAGTGCCAAGTTCTGATAAAGCTCACCTTCAGGAAAAAAGGCTGCTTTAGAGCATGCATCTCATACAGGGACCAGCCCCTTAACAATGGGGAGTTTGATATCATTGTACTCAGCGGTGAGTTAATCTTGGCATTGGAGAGGTTTTTGGAGAGACTTTTTAACAACATGGTTCCCACACCTTTTCACCAAATTCCATGAATTTTCCAGTGTTTACTGGATAAAGATAAGATAAAAAAAAGGAAAGAGATCTTGTACTCACAAAGAGCTAAGCATAATAAGAACTTTTCTAAAATAATTTACTGAACTTTTCCATTACATTAAAACACAATTTTAAATAAGTTTTTCTAAAGACATGGAACGTAGGTAAATTGGTTAAACTAAATTGTTTATATGAAAAACAAGTGAAAAGTCTTAATATGTACTGTATCTCAAAGAATCAATATCTAGTACTGAATTGCCAGGGCAGTGCCAATTTATTGCTTCTTATGGCCACATTAATCCCTACAAGGTTTTGGCTGTTCTTGAATGGCCACGACGTGCAACAGTACTTCCTAGGGTTTGCAATATTTTTTAAGGTTTGTCTAAAACTTGAATTCCCAATATTAAACCTGACTGATTCAGTGGTGTTCAACAGACTTGGAGCAAGAATTGAACAGGCAGCTCTGTTGCCAGTCAGTAAAGCTACTATTTTTAATGGAACCCAGGGCTTCCAGACCAACTCTATATCCCACTCACATCATGTTTTCACAGCGAATTCATGATGTCACAAACGAGACGGGGTCACACATTACACAACATGTCAATAGTCAAGTCAAGTCAAGTCACCTTTATTTATATAGCGCTTTAGACAAAAAAGAAATTGTGTTAAAGCAACTGAACAACATTAAAGCTCCAATATGTAGGAATTTTGTAATAAAATTTCCGAAAATAACTTGCACAGTGTGATATATTTCCTCCAGTTGTGTACTTACAATATCTCAAAAGTCTCCAAAGATTTTTTATTTCAGAGAAATTCCGATTTTAAATAACTGGCCGTCCCGGAAAAAATATGTTGCCTCTCAGTGACGCAATGTCCACTCTATACTTTTTTTCCGGTGATGTTCCACCACACCGGAATATCACATGGTCAAATGCGGAAGTGGTGGTTATGTTATAGCCGCGCGTATGGTTTGGTTGTCGTTGTTATGGATCACGATAACTCTTTGGCGAGTATTGAAGTGCCAGTAAAACGTAAGTTATATTGCTCTTTGTACTAAGGTAAGGATTTTTATCACGTGTGGTGACCGAGATTATGGCAATACAATTAAATACAATCAGATATGTGTTGTTAAAAATATATTTAGTCATTACTTGCAAATGTTCGTTCAAATTTACTTTTAGAACGATTGGTTTGAGCACGTTAAACAACACGGCATTAACCATAAACACGTAACACTGCAAAACATTAACCCAACAAATCATTTAACAAATAGCTGTAAGTTGTAACGGGATAATATAGTATAACATTTCACGTTCCTTGCAGTTCATTAATTATGATGACATAAAATAATACGATCATATATACAGGTAATACAAAAACGAATAAATGACCTCATCCGTGATCGTGATTTCGTTTATCCAATTTAGATACATTGCTATGGTGAAAACGCATTTAAAAACGACATCTCCCATTGTCACCTGCTTCATAGCGTCATCAAGCTTCGCCTTTGTTATTGTTGGAAATGCGCCCTCTTGTGGTCAATTACAAAAGTCACATACTGGAGCTTTAATTAGGAAAACATTGTGTCAATAATGCAAAACAAAAGAAAGAATCGCTGACAAGTTTGTCTGGTCCACAAACTACGTTGTACAACCATACATTTGCGAGAAGTAATGAAGGAAATAATGTAAGATCACATGTAAGACGAGTTATCGCGTGAGACTGGATTTCTTTCTGTTAGAAATTGTAGCCTGCAAGAAAAGATACAATTTGACTGTAGGCTGATTTGCAGCTAAAAAGAAAGGGAAAAAAGAATATTAAGGAGAAGCTGGATGCTTGCAGAAGCTGATGTTTCATTACAGATCTATGACTCCACCCCATTTCCCTTGTCCTGTATCATGTACTTTCATTGGCTGTTGGTTGTCAGCAATGCCAATTTCAGTAAAAAGCACATTTCACACTACAGGACTCGGAGTCGGTTAATGTCGGGCACACATTAGACGATTCTAGCCCTGATTTTCAATCACCAATGTTTTTCAAAGTTTTTTTTTTTTTGCATTTGTACAGTAATCTTTAAAATCAGTTAATTCCAAGGATCAGTAATATGCCAATTAACATTTGCCACGATAATCATAAATGAGTGGACATTAGAAGTCATGGAATTTTCGTGATCAAAGTGTGGGAACCCAGTTCTCTTCAGTGTAATTGCAAGTGCAACAATGACAGAGTCATGATTACATACCATCCAAAAGAGTGCATTGCTGTAACCTTTTCTCAATGTCTTTTCACCATTATGCACTCACACAGAAAATGAGAAGAACTGTGTGGAGAAAAACGTATCTACCCCTGGCATAAGCATCTACTTTGAGGCCTACCTCTACAGCATGGGCACTTACAGTAGTTCTCCTTGGCAGTTTCTAGCATCCTCCCAGCTAGCCCTGCAGAGACAGCCCTCCATGGGTGATGATGAGGAGGAACATGACTCCCCTGTAGAGGGGCAGTCAGAGAAGGTCAAGAAACCAAAAAAGGTCTATTGCTATATCTCACCAAAGGTAAAATATTTTTTAAATGGGTTAATTCTACTATATTTTAAATGGGTTTATTCTGCATGTGTGGTTAATTTGGTTTGTTAATATTGATTATTTGTTCATTTAAATACGGTCTCGTTAAATTGTGTTTCAGCAATTTTCTGTGAAGGAGTTTTACCTTAAAATTATTCCTTGGCGCCTTTTCACTTTCCGTGTGTGTCCCGGAACTAAGGTTATCTTTTTCAGACTACCTTCTTTTCTGAATCATTTTACCAAAAACACTATTCTTTTGCTGACTGCAAAAGCTGTTATTTTATTTAAGAATATATATTTTTCTTTTTGTTTTAATTCTGGTAGTTCACTTACCATGGACCAGATCCTGTTCATAAATACCTAACACTGGTAGTAGATGATGGAATTCAGCCTCCAGTAGAGCTCAGCTGTAAGGACAGAAATATCATGGCGGCAACCTTTATCCGCTTCCTCCACAAGAACATTGGTTAGTGTGAGTGGCAGTGTGTCATTAAATACAATTAAATGTAGATATAATGGTGTGTTTGAATTTTTTAAAATGTTTTTATTATTATTTATTTATTTATTTATTGTGTGTTGGCATCTTCTAGGTGGATCAGAAACATTTCAGGATAAAGTTACCTTTTTTCAGCGAGAGCTGAGACACATTCACTCCAAGAGACCTCGCACTAAAACCTGCCTGAAAGTCAACCGTCTCTCACTCCTTGAATCGGTGAGCAAATATGCCAGATCATTTCTCATGGGCCATATGGAAGAATACAGAAAGATTGAACAAGTTTCTCAATAATCATATAAGCCTGCACCATTTAATTCTTGGAATCTTTTATTTTTTCTTTGGTGTAGTGCAGTCTCTGAATTTTATGGAATTAAAAGTGACACTTTTTCCCCCTTTTTTCAGTCTCTGAAGGCCACACGGAACTTTTCTGTATCAGATTGGAGTAAGAACTTTGAAGTTGTTTTCCAGGATGAGGAAGGTTGGTTAACTGAGTGATGTTATAAGTTATACTAATTATTATGCATTTTACAAAACCTGTCAAGAACATAATAAATTACATAAAAAAATTTAAAAATTAAGAAAATAAAAAAGCCTATTTTTTAACCATTAAGATTTGTTTTCATTGTGACATTTCATTACATTTTTACCATTCATAAACCTATAATCATATTTAAAGGTTCATTTGTTCTATGTGTTTGGGTGTGTTTATTAGCTCTGGACTGGGGAGGGCCACGACGTGAGTGGTTTGAGCTTATCTGTAAGGCTTTGTTTGAAACAAATAACCAGCTTTTCACACGCTTTAGTGACAACAACCAAGGTTTGGTAAGTCATAGCTTTACAAAACAGCTTTTTATGCTGCTTGATATTGTAAACTGGTAATTCTTATTATATTATTTTAAATTATTGTAAATATAAACACTCTGGTTCAAAGTGCAAATGGTTTTATTGTATTTCCTGCAATTTGATATTTTTCTAGTTATTTACGTAAAGTGACTAATGATTTGGAAATTCTGCACATTCATAGCTTATTATAACATTGCAAAATAAGGTGGATAAAGAGTTCTGTACAATTGTCTGTGTATATATGCTGGGATATGATAAAGTATTTTAAAAGGGATAAAATTACATTCATCACCTTTAAATGTACTGTTGTACAGACATTGACTTTTTAATGTTGTGATGTTGGTCAAGAGTTGATTTGGAATGAGCTTTTCTGTTTATTTATTTATTTATTTATTTATTTTTTTTTTTGTGGGGGGCAGGTCCACCCAAACGCTGATCGCCCCCCTCACCAGAGGGTGAAAATGTATGAGTTTGCAGGTCGAGTGGTGGGGAAATGTCTATATGAATCAGCTTTAGGTGGGGCCTACAAGCAGCTGGTACGAGCCCGATTCACCCGCTCCTTCTTGGCTCAAATAATTGGATTACGAATGAACTATAAGGTGACAATTGATTCATAGCCTGCTAATAAATGTAAATTTTAAACTGTACTGATAAAGGTAATGCCTTATTTACAAATGAATGCTAATTTCATGAGTAGTCATGTCCCCTCTATTTGCGTGAAAATTTTGCAAAGCATACCCACAAACTTGTCGCATTTGAAAAAAGACCATTCACATGATTCATGCAAATTCTATGAGATTTTATTTGGGAGATGTTTTTGTTCAAACCAGTTATATATGAGACACAAAAACACAGTTTTTTTTAAAGTCTGAAATGTGATATTTATCTAAAAATTTAACATAGTAACTAAATATAGAATATAGTGTGTGTGTGTGTGTATGCAAATACACTTACTCTTCTTGTTTGTTTATTTTTTGTTTTTCTTTGCATTGGCAGTACTTTGAAACTGATGATGAGGAATTTTACAAAACCAAGGTATGCTTTATTCTGAACAACAATGTCAGTGAAATGGACCTGGTGTTTGCAGAGGAAAAATACAGCAAGTCAGGACACCTGGAAAAGGTAGTCATCATTAATTCAATGAAAAATGAATTTCAATAATGAAATCTGTTCATTTGAATCTTGATTCCAAATATGATCGTACAGTAGAGTGCATGTACAGTATGTATGAAAGTGCTCTTAAGGCAGGGGTGTCCAATCCTGTGAAAGGCCAATGTCCTGCAGAGTTAAGCTTCAGCTGGCTCCAACAAACCTGCCTGAAAATTACTTGTGGGTCTAAAGAACTTGAGTAGCTGGTCCAGGAGTTTTTAATTAGGGTTGGAGCTAAACTCTTTAGGACAGTGGCCTCCAGGAGCAGGTTTGGACACCCCTGCCTTAAGTGTTATTTGAAGGTACATTTTTGTTGTACAAGTTTACTAATAGTAATAATGTTACAGGTGGTGGAATTGATATCTGGTGGTGCTCAAATTGCAGTGACCAATGAGAACAAAATTCACTACTTAAACCTGTTGGCCCAGTACAGACTAGCCAGTCAGGTGCGAGATGAAGTAGAGCACTTCCTAAAAGGTAAGAGCCCATGATCGGACTCTTTATACATCTGTATAAAATCGTAAATTAACTAAATTACATCTTCTGTTCAGGTTTGAATGAACTGGTCCCTGAAAACCTTCTGGCTATATTTGATGAGAATGAATTGGAGGTGAGAAATCACTTTTAACCCTAGATCATAGGTCTTCAACCCTGCTCCTGGGGACCCACCGTCCTGCAAAGTTTATTTCCTACCTGCTTCAGCACACCTGGCCTTTGACTTTTCAAGTGATCCTAAAGACCTTGATTAGCTGGTTCAGGTGTGTTTTATTAGGGTTTGAGCTGAATTCTGCTGGACTGTGGGTCCCCAAGAGCAGGGTTGAAGACCTATGCCCCAGATATATGCTGCGTTCAAGTCCTCCTGGGAAGTTCGTACTTACGAGTTGTCAGGTCATAATTACGACGTCAGGTGCGCTCAAGTCACTTTTGTCGGCACAAGATGGCAGTGTACATTCTTTTAATAAATTGCACGGTATTTTCTTTTAAGAAAATACAGCACAGTTTGTTAATTCTGCTTCTGGAAAATGAAGAGCAAATTTTTTTTTTTTTTTTTTTTTTTTTTTTTTTATAATTTATGAAGCCACTTTAAGCTGTATTGTACAAAAATTTATTAATTGTTATATTACAATCCTGTCATTTATAATACCTATAAGTAGTGTGATTTATATTTTACTTTTGCACTCTCTGACTTTGTGGTGGCATTCATGTGCTTTCAACTTGTAAATACGATCTATCCAACATGACTTGAACACACCAATACAGCAAATTACCAAAGATGAATTGAAAATCATTCAGTGATAGAAGTGTTTTAACAATGATGCTTTAAATATAGTTATTAAGGGTCAAGGTCAACTTTATTATCCCTGAAGGGCAATTTGTTTCACAGCCAACAATAAACCATATGCAAACAACAGATAAGCACCAAAACACACAGACAAAAACAATGACTTCCATTAATAATATACATAAAATTATTTGTAATTTAAAAAACCAATAGCAGCTGGTATAAAATAATCTTTAAATCTTTTGGTCCTACATAAAGGCAAATAATATCTGCGAGTAGAAGGAAGCAACTTGAATTTTTTTTTGCAAGGGTTGGCTGGGATCATTCATAATTAACTCAGCCTTCTCCAGTCCTAAGTCCTAGCCTCATACAAGTCGTTCAAATCATTTAAAGTGGTGCCAACAATCTTACCACACACTTTAACAATACCCTGCAATCTGTTTCTGTTTTTAACATTTAGTGACCCATACCAACACACAAATGAGAAAGTAATGATTCAATACAACAGGAGTAAAACATCATCATGAAAGTACTGTCCACTTAAAACTGCAAAGCTTCCGCAGGTAGAACATAGGCTGGTGGGCTTTCTTACACATAGCATCCACATGAGTCTCAAAAGTAATCTTTTCATCTATTACAGTACCAAGGTATTTAAATTGATGTACAACCTCAACAACATGATCATTAATGACCACAGGATAGATGACTGTAGGTTTCTTCTTAAAATTTATAATCATCTCTTCAGTTTTAAGTACATTAATATCCAGAAAGGACAATTTACACCAATCGATAAAATATGTCAGTACAGGACCATGATCAAAATCTTTACTATTTAAAAGGGAAACAATCATTGAATCATCCGCAAACTGAAATGATGACATGATGCCTCTCTAGTTGCATTTGACACTCATTAGTATAAAGCACAAATAAAAGAGGTGAAAGAATGCATCCTTGCAGTGACCCAGTCGAAGAAAAAAAGTACATCAGATAAAACCCTGTTTACTTTCACATGTTGAGACCTATCAGTTAAAAAATCCATCAGCCAACATATCAGCCCAGAATCAATATTATAAAAGATATGTGGCTGGATACAGTTAAGGGCAGGTGAAAAATCTATAAAAACTAATCGCACAAAAGTCTTTTCACCCTCAAGATGAACTTAAATCATGTTTAATAGAGTACTTATCATATCATCAACACCCCTACTAAACCTGTAAGCAAACTGAAACGGATCTAAATTTTCCTGTACCATGGTCAAAAGCTTATCCTTCACAGCCTTGTCAAATGTTTTCCTAATTAAAGAGGTAAGTGCTACTGGCCTGTACTCATTTAAACATTGTACATTATTCTTAGGCACAGGTACAATAGTAGATTCCTTCCCAAGTCGAGGAACCTTATGAAGGTGCAGTGACATACTAAAAATGAAACACAAAATATCTGCCAATTGTTCTGCACAATTTTTAATAATACAGCCTCCAATGCCATCAGGGCCTGGAATTTTCCTCTCTTTAACACCCCGGAAAAGTTGTAAGACTGTATCCCAGTCAACATTTACGCTATTTTGCACAAAGGAAGCATTTTTAAAAGCTGCCAATTCCTGACTAAAATTATCAACATTAAAACGATTATAAAAAACATTCAAATCATTGGCAAGTCAAGTCAACTTTATTTATATAGCGCTGTTAACAATACAGATTGTGTCAAAGCAACTGTACAGCATTAATTATGAAAACAGTGTGTCAATAATGCAAAATGACAATAGTAAACACTAATTTTTCAGTTAAAGGCAGTCCATCATTGAATTCAGTGAAGTCATCATCCAGCTCAGTTCAGTTTAAATAGTATCTGTGCAATCAAGTCAACGATATTGCTGGAAATGAAGTGTCCCTAACTAAGCAAGCCAGAGGCGACAGCGGCAAGGAACCAAAACTCCAGTGACAGAATGGAGAAAAAACCATGGGAGAAACCAGGCTCAGTTGGGGGGCCAGTACTCCTCTGGCCAGATGGAACCAGCAGTTCAATTAGCGTAGATGCTAGTACAGGAAGTACATCGGGTATTATGGGAAGTGGTCCCAGTTCCAGTTGACCTAATTGATGCAACCTAAAAATCCTTTAACGGATATGAATATTAGAAATGTGTTAGTGTGTAAACCAGGTTAAAGAGATGGGTCTTTAATCTAAATTTAAACTGACAGAGTGTGTCTGCCTCCCAAACAATGTTAGGTAGGTTATTCCAGAGTTTGGGCACTAAATAGGAAAAGGATCTGCCGCCCTCAGTTGATTTTGATATTCTTGGTATTATCAAATTGGCAGAGTTTTGAGAACACAGCGGACGTGGAGGACAATAATGTAACAAGAGCTTTGTTCAAATACTGAGGTGCTAAACCATTCAGGACTTTATAATTAATAATCAAGTTTTTTAAATCTATACAATGTTTAATATGTAGCCAGTGCAGTGTTGCCAGAACTGCGATAATATGGTGATACTTCCTGGTTCTAGTAAGAACTCTAGCTGCTGCATTTTGGACTAGCTGGAGTTTGTTTATTAAGTGTGCAGAGCAACCACCCAATAAAGCATTACAATAATCTAACCTTGAGGTCATAAATGCATGGATTAACATTTCTGCATTTGACATTGAGAGCATAGGTCATAATTTAGATATATTTTTGAGATGGAAAAATGCAGTTTTACAAATGCTAGAAATGTGGCTTTCTAAGGAAAGATTGCTATCAGATAGCACACCTAGGTTCCTTACTGATGACGAAGAATTGACAGAGCAGCCATCAAGTCTTAGACAGCGTTCTAGGTTATTACATGCAGATTTTTTAGGTTTTATAATTAACGCCTTTGTTTTTTTTTTGTGTGGGTTTTTTTTTTTTTTTTTCAGAATTTAGCAGTAAGAAATTACTCATCATCCAGTTTTTTATATCAACTATGCATTCCGCTAGTTTTTCAAATTGGTATGTTTTGCCGGGAACTATATAGAGAAATATAGAGCTGAGTATCATCAGTATAACAGTGAAAGCTAACACTGTGTTTCCTGATGATTATCACCCAAGTGTAACATGTAAATTGTGAAGAGTAACGGCCCTAGTACTGAGCCTTAAGGTACTCCATACTGCACTTGTGATCGATATGATACCTCTTCATTCACTGCTACGAATTGATGGCGGTCATATAAGTATGATTTGAACCACGCTATTGCAATTCCATTAATGTTGTGGTCAATAGTGTCGAACGCAGTGCTAAGATCCAATAGCACTAATAGAGAGGTACAACCACAATCAGATGATAATAGCAGGTCATTTTTAACTCTAATGAGAACATGGTCTAAATCCTGACTGGAAATCTTCACAGATACCATTTTGCTCTAAGAAGGAATATAATTGTGAAGATACTACCTTTTCTAGTATTTTGGACCGAAAAGGGAGATTCGATATCGGTCTGTAATTAACTAGTTCTTTGGGGTCAAGTTGTGGTTTTTTGATGAGAGGCTTAATGACAGCCAGTTTGAAGGTTTTGGGGACATATCCTAATGACAGTGATGAATTAATAATAGTCAGAAGAGGATCTATGACTTCAGGAAGCACCTCTTTTAGGAGCTTAGATGGAATAAGGTCTAACATACAGTTTAGATGATTTAACAAGTTTATAGAATTCTTCCTCTCCTATAGTAGAGAATGAGTGGAATTGTTCCTCAGGTGATCTATAGCACACTATCTGATGCAATACTGTAGCTAACGGCTGCATGGTTACAATTTTATCTGTAATAGTATCGAACTTGGAAGTAAAGTAGTTCATAAAGTCATTACTGCTGTGCTGTTGAGAAATGTCAACACCTGTTGATGCTTTATTTTTTGTTAATTTATCCACTGTATTGAATAAATACCTGGGGTTATGTTTGTTGTCTTCTAACAGAGACGAAAAGTATTCAGATCTAGCAGTTTTGAAAGCTATAGTTTTGTTTTCCTCCAGCTGCACTCTATTTTCTGGGCTGCTCTCTTTAGGGTGCGAGTGTGCTCATTATACCACAGTGTCAGACTGTTTTCCGTAAACCTACTTAAGCGTAAAGGCAACTTTATCTAAAATGCTAGAAAAGAGAGAGTCCTTAGTTTCTGTTACATCATCAAGTTATTCTGAGGTTTTGGATATGCTAAGGATTTGGGATAAATCAGGACAATTACTTACAGTAGGTGGACAACCAAAATGGGTAATACCGCCGCGTGTACCGCCGCCGCAGGGCCGCGGCGTTAACTGCAAGTCAGTCGCGTGTTTAAGTTATTCGCGAAACTACCGCCAGGTGGCGCAAAGGCATGGGTTGCAAACTGACTAAATGACGAAGTAAAACAACAATAACATTGTAATATAACATTGTAACATACTTAAAAACCATTAGAAGATTTACAGTGAGTTGATTTCAAAACGTGGTATAGTCTTAGGCTACAGTCTACGCATCAAAAATTAAAAGAAAGCCCTTTACACAAAGGCTCTTTCTGCTGTTGTTAGTAAACACTCATTACATATACTTACACACACACACACACACACACACACACACACACACACACACACACACACATATATATATATATATATATATATATATAAATACACGGATTAAAAGGTAAATGTTTTCATTTCAATTGTTCTTGGCAAAAAAAATAAAAATTCCCTTAGGTTCCATGTGCAGAGCACTGCTATTATTCTTGATTTTCGAATTAGAAAACAGCACAGCCATTCACCGTGCCATTCGGCGTAAGTAGCGGTCCACTTTGGCATATTTTTTTGCTCATTATGATTTTTTTCCGTCAATACTGAAACACGCGTGAACTACAAAGCCTCTTTTACCTAATGAATAATAGTTAAGCTTCAAATGGGCAACATCACGAATATGGAAACGTTTGGATTTGTCCCGAATGAAAGAAGTAAGCCCAACCTTACCTTATGTTTCGCTTTAAATTATTATTATTATTTATTTTTTTTTTTATAGCGAAGCCTATATTATTATATACTAAAATTATATTTATCTATTAGAATTATATATTTTTAATTTGTGTTCTGTTCTGATAGTGAAATTTAAAAGATTTGTTGTAAAGTGAGGGGAACTAAAAAATATCCCTTTGGTACATTATAACATTATTAGGCCTGCCGTTTTTATTTCTGAATGTGTAATAAAATGCGACTTTTACATGACATTTTTTTCCTTTCAAAAATGTTTTTTTTAAAAAAACATGCAGCAAACGAAAATATGCAATTAATCGGTTAATCTAGGCTATGTTGTTAACTATTTACAAGTTTTGTGTTTGTGTTTATTCCATTTTTTTCCATTGCATCTGAAAATTACTTTAAGAAATAAAAAAAAAAAATAACAAAACCCTCCCCCCTAAAAACTTTGTGCGCTCTGGCGCAGAACCTGCCTCCCGCGTTGCTCATCTGTGGACAATTTAAAAGTGTTTGATATAAAGGTTGCTGTCCCATTTTATACAGGGATTGTTCATTTTAAAAACAATCAAATTATATTGTTAGTTTCATGGTAACATGCAATCAAGGTCTTCAGTTACTATACAAGATACAAGTTCATTTAAGCTTTTTATAACATGTACTGTAACATTTTCACCCGTTTCAACTTATAATCTCCTTGGGATTTTAAAGTCAGTTTAATAGTATTGAGATTCAAGTTAAATCTAGTATAACAAAAAAAAAACCCCTGAAGGTCTATGAAACTTCAGTCAATAAAGCATTTTTTTTAAACAAAGGCACTTAAAGTTTTGAACTAAAACATTATTTCAACCATATAGCCTGTGAATGAATAAAAATGCATACTTTTCAATGAAAGAACACTTAAAGAGAGTGTAGGTTGCTTCTGGTGTTTGGATTGTTTGTTTTTTCAATGTATTTTTCTCTCTCTCTATTTAACAGTATTAACATACAATGAAATACGTCTTCCTTCAGGTAGACTGCCTTGCTATATGTTGCCAGTATTTTCTAGTTTTAATTGTACGCAGCAACGATGCAGTCGTTTTGGCAAAACAAATGTAAAAATATATTTCCGTAATAAGAAACTGTCCCGAGACATCACGTAGGCCTAATTATTTTTAGTTTCATTATCTGGCAATTCCAGCCATACTGACGTGACATTCGCAGTCAAAATCTGAAATATAAATTCTCACAGAATGTATTCATTACCAATATATTGAACCATTTCTTTTTGTTTTTCTAAATCCCAAATAGAGTCCAGACATCAGAAAAGTATCCGTCTATGAACGTGTTTTATAGGCTATTTTAGATTTGGGAAATACACGTGCATTTTTGGGAGACAACATTTTGTAGACTTTCTGTGGTTTACAATGCACAAACCAGAAGCAACAATATATGCAGAAATTTTTTGAGGATGGTGTATTGATTGTGGATTATTGTTGAATATTCTTATATATTTTATTTATATTTTTTTTTTTGTTTTTAGTTTTTGTGTTTAATGTTAAGGATTATTTTTGTTGTGTATTTCCGTGAAAGCAGAATTTATAAACGTGTATAAAATGCTTTAAAAACTTTAACAGAGATGTCTAGAGGGTATTTAATAGGTCTGCCCCCCACATAAGATTTTTGTAGTTACTATTAGTCGTTCATTTGTCATTATTCAACTAATCGCAGGTTTATATTAAATTTACATCTATAATCCATAATGAGCTTTAATATATTTTGTGCTCAAGCACATGCATTAGGTTTTCCACAAAGCACAAGCAGAAGTAGCCCAATTGTGTAAAAGGAGACATTTTAATTATTTATTAAACAAATGTTTTCTTGTCGGCTGGCTCTCTCCACGTGGACGCGCCTTTAGAGATAAATGCAACCTTCACAGATTACATAATGCTTTCATTTTGAATTGATTCGTTTAAAAGACATTTCAAGATTTCTGTAGATATATTTCTCATGTATGTGAGACACCCCAATTTTCAGTTATTTAATTATTAGGAAAAAAATCACGTGATCGAGAAGGCGCCTCCCTGTCATGTATGCGCATTAATAATTTTCGCACAAACACTTGAATATGAATAATAATTCACAATTTGCATATGCATTACAAAGTAAATAATTTTTTTTACATGCAATTATCCAAAATAAAGCCAAACAAGATTTGTAATGAAGAATGAAGTTAAGTTTACATACACTGGTGTTATCACATAATAACCATATCTATAGATTTCAGACTATTTTGATGAATTGTTACACAAACATCCCCTAGCTAGCACTTCCTTGAGGGAACACAGTTCTTTTAACTGGTATCATTCTATTTCTGTCTTAGGTTGTGATCACAATAGCAGAATTAAATAACAGAAAAATAAAAAAAAATTACAGGCAAAAAATTTACATTGTCAGCAGTGTTTCCAGTCTCCCCACCTTAGCAGACCCTTTTAACAACATTTAAAAAAAAAAAAAAACCTTGCACCAAAGCTTACAACTTGGACAAACCTTAACCTAGGTTTCTGAGACTCCAGTATTGGAACCATTCACAATATTAATTATTAAGCCTTGTTCTGACTGTCTGTCCAAATCTGATTATTGTGCATGTCTGTGCATAATCTCGTCATATTTAGCAAATGACAATGGGAAAAAAAAAATCAAAAGAAATATGATTTTTATGAATACGTTTCAAGATACATTCATATGTGGTTTTAAATCATATCCAGATCTCATTTCTGGAAGTCCTTTTCAGTCTGATTCCAGGTCTGATCAGATTTTACTTAGCTTTTCTGCCTTTTTTTTCTTTTTTCCTCACACCACGTAAAATGTAAACAAGTCGGATGTAGGAAACATGCTGAAAGTCAATGCAGAAACAAGGTTGTGCTGTTGCAAAGTATATCAGCCTGGTATCCACACATTTGAATTTTGAGACCACGTGGGTTATTGCCCTTCTACAGTTCTGTCCAGCTCTAGGATTTATATTTAGCCCATCTCCCGGTATCTCCTCCATGCTCTTGAGACTGTGCTAGGAGACACACTACACCTCGTTGGGATGGCAAGTACGGAAGTGCCATCCTGGACTACCTATGCAACCTGACTGGGTTGCAGGTACTGCCACATGCTACAAGTAGTGAGAAGGTCCCTAACAAAACACAAAACTAGAAAAAAAAATCAGTCAGGAAGGATAAGGAGAGAGCAACTGTTTATTTCTACCACCTGTAAAACCATTCCTAATTGGGGGTTGTCTTGCTGTTGTCTCTCCAGTGTACCTGTTGTCACTTTCATTTGCACCAAGGCAGGTAAAACTTATTCACGATCACTTATGCTTCTTAACCAGGGTTGCGTTTCCCAAAAGCATCGTTAGCTAATTATGGTGGTAAATTCCATTGAACTCTATTGATAATGACAAAACTTGCGACCATAGTTGCTTTTGGGAAACACACGCCATACAGATTGATGTCCCTGAAGTTTAACTGACTAGGTGTTATACTGTGATTAGGCATGGGCCGGTATGAGATTCTGACGGTATGATAACCTTAGATATATATAAAAAAAAAAAAAATCACGGTTTCACGGTATTGTGATTACAGTCAAGTCAAGTCACCTTTATTTATATAGCGCTTAAACAAAAAAGATTGTGTCAAAGCAAATGAACAACATTAATTAGGAAAACAGTGTGTCAATAATGCAAAATGACAGTTAAAGGCAGTTCATCATTGAATTCAGTGATGTCATAATCTCAGTTCAGTTTAAATTGTATCTGTGCAATCATTTGCAATTAAGTCAACGATATCGCTGTAAATGAGGTCTCCCCAACTAAGCAAGCCAGAGGCAACAGCGGCAAGGAACCAAAACTCCATCGGTGACAGAATGAAGAAAAAACCTTGGGAGAAACCAGGCTCAGTCAGGGGGCCAGTTCTTCTCTGACCAGACGAAACCAGCAGTTCAATTCCAGGCTGCAGGAAAGTCAGATTGTGCAGAAGAATCATCTGTTTCCTGTGGTCTTGTCCCGGTGGTCGTCTGAGACAAGGTCTTTACAGGGGATCTGTATCTGGGGCTCATCTAGTTGTCCTGGTCTCCGCTGTCTTTCAGGGCTGTAGAGGTCCTTTCTAGGTGCTGATCCACCATCTGTGCTGGATAAGTACTGGATCCTGGTGACTGCAGTGACTCTCTGATCTGGATACAGACTGGATCTGGTGGCTATGGTGACCTCGGAATAAGAGAGAAACAGACTAATATTAGCGTAGATGCCATTCTTCTAATGATGTAGCAAGTACATCAGGTGTTATGGGAAGTGTTCCCGGTTCCAGTTTACCTTACTAATGCAGCCTAAAAATCCTTTAATGGATTTGGATATTAGAAGCGTATTAGTGTGTTATGTGTAAGCCAGGTTAAAGAGATGGGTCTTTAATCTAGATTTAAACTGCAAGAGTGTGTCTGCCTCCCGACCAGTGTTAGGTAGGTTATTTCAGAGTTTGGGCGCTAAATAGGAAAAGGATCTGCCGCCTGCAATTGATTTTGATATTCTAGGTATTATCAAATTGCCTGAGTTTTGAGAATGCAGCAGATGTGGAGGATTATAATGTAACAAGAGCTTGTTCAAATACTGAGGTGCTAAATTGTTCAGGGCTTTATAAGTAATAAGCAAGATTTTAAAATCTGTACGATGTTTGATAGGGAGCCAGTGCAGTGTTGACAGGACCAGGCTAATATGGTCATACTTCCTGGTTCTAGTAAGAACTCTAGCTGCAGCATTTTGGACTAACTGGAGTTTGTTTATTAAGCGTGCAGAACAACCACCCAATAAAGCATTACAATAATTTAGCCTTGAGGTCATAAAAGCATGGATTAACATTTCTGCATTTGACATTGAGAGCATAGGCCGTAATTTAGATATATTTTTGAGAATGAAAAAATCCAGTTTTACAGCTCTAAAATATGTTATTTTTTAAATGTCTGTGTAAATGTAAAAAAAAAAAAAAAAAAAAAATCCCCACTGAGCACTATATTTTATTTTTAAGAAACGTACAAAAATTTTGGAACGGTCAGGCTAAATAATTAAATAAATTCTAATTAAGTGCAGTCACTTAAGTGAGCCTAAACCTGCAGCTCAATAATCAAAAATATCATCAAAACCTTGAATAAAAGCAAAAAAAAAAAAAAAAAAAAAAAAAAAATATATATATATATATATATATATATATATATATATATATATATATATATATATATATATATATAAATAAATAATAAAAAATGCAGTCATTAAACCTGCAGCTTAACAAGGTTTTTGGAGACATGCTCGCTTTCTACACATTCAGTCCAAGTTATGATGCGGGAATGTTTACCTTTCCCGGATTAAGTTTGGAGCGGTGAGGTATGAGGATGTGTGCACACATACACACACTTAAGAAAGAGAGAGCGCGAGTGTCACACACACAGTCTCTCCGTATAAACAGTGGCAAAGTTTTTTTATGTTTTTTTTTAAATGTCGTGATTTTGAACAGATGTAAACAATGACAGGAAGGTTTAAAAGTATACACGTGATACCAGCTAAATTTAATTATTGTACTAAATCGCGGAAAAGTACAGTACATACCCCGCTCTGTGAAGTAACGTGAGGGAGGAAACTAGTTTAAGTTAGCTAGTTAATTAGCCATGCTATCTGCCTCGGTAGCAAGCCAAATAGTATTTATTTCAACACTAAAACAAACGTTGGGTGGGTCTCTGGCTTGATCGGGGGTGAAAGAGGGAGAAATGAAGATCACACATACTTTGTTCAACCTGGAAGTATTTATTTAGCGATCGGCGCTAAAACGTTATCTGTAGGGAACATCGTGTACGAAACATGGTTAGTCTATGTTACCCGAAAAATTCCCATACGACAGACTTTGTCTTTTTCGACAAGGGGTAATGGTTCCAGGGATTCATCTCCTTCAGCCATCATCCCACACACAGGTGACTCTCTGACTGCTTGCACCAACTGGAGGGGGAGGGGTCGTGTGTGTGACTTATTGCACTTTTTGCTGCACACTACTGAGTCCTGCACTCTCCGTCTTTGACGACATGTAAAAAAAACTGTGCATACCGCAGAAACGGTATAATGAAAAATTTTAGTGGTTTTGAAACCGTGACTTTTCCAAACCACGGTATACCTTGAAACTGGTTATCGTCCCATGCCTAACTATGATTAAGTGTTCCCTTAATTTTTTTTAAGCAGTAGTCGTGGAACTTATGATTCTTTCAAGAAATTCTTTCATTTTAGTTTGTTCACCAAAATGATTCGTACTGATTCGTGCAGTGACCATTTCTTCATATTACACAAAATACGCCAACAGGTGGCAAAAAAGAGTGTCTTATGTGTTATGTCTTAAGTCAACGAACGTATTCACCTGTTACAAAGACTGATTTGGCTTTATTAAAATGTGTGCATAATCGCATTCAATAAATAAAGTCTAAATAAGTTGTTCGGATGAACAAAGCACAAGGTTTTCTTGCATGATTAACATTTTAATTGTTTGGTCAGACAGTTCATATAGTATATATTCATATTCATAAATCGGGGATTAAACGTGGAGTTATGTTCTGTATGCTAAATATGAAACCAAGCGTATGTGCACCTATAACTGCGCTTTGCATTTTGCGAGACTGACATGCTAAATGGCCGACTGAACCGTTTCCTCTCATTCATTTCGTTCACGAACGAGATAAGCTATGTACCAGTTCATTTCATTCACGAACGAGATGCATCAATTTATTCAACTCGTTCACGAATGACATGTACCAGTTCAGTCATTTCGTTCACGAATCTCATTCAGACTCATATGAAACTCGTTCAGTGAAGGGCGTATTCGTTCACTACATTCAACAACACTACATTCTCATACTCGAAGGCAATTGGCCCGAGGTTGAGTAATACTTTGACAGGATGAAACAGTTCACAGAGCTACCCAGTTCACCGAGCTGCGCATGCGCTGCTAATAGCGCCGCGTTGCTGTGGAGGGAGGAATTTCAGTGAACGAGAAATATGAGTCAGTGGATGAGTCTTTTTTTTTCCCCCTTTTAATGAGAAATGTCTGAAGAACAAATAATGATGTGTGCGAACATAGCCTTAGGGGATGTTTTTTTAAAGACTCCTCAAGCAAAATCGATGTTTTAAAAGTTAAAGGTATGACTGTTTTGTCTTTTTCCCAGTTGTTGATGTGTGGTACAGGAGATATTAATGTGCAAGACTTTAAAGCTCATGCTGTAATTGTTGGAGGGTCATGGCACTTCAGAGAAAAGGTAAGTGACTTGATATTAAAATAATGTATTTCATTCTTTTTTTAAAGGTATGCACCTAACATAGGTTTATACAGAAAGCATGGCATTACCAAACCCATCTTCATAAATGTTATTGTAGAAGCACAAGGTGACAGAAAACATTCAATGTAGGGTTCCCACATATTCTGAAAAACTTGGAAAAATGACACCAAATTTTCCAGTCCTGAAAAAAACGTAATACGTCCTGGAAAATCTTGCTGTTGTCCTGGAAAATTATTTAAAATATGTTTTTAATTATTTATAAATAATTGTTTTCTCTTACTCAAGAACAAAGCAATTAATGTTTGTAGCAGAAAACTTTGCATTCTGGGATGCTTACTTTTGACAGTCTGAATATTGTTGTTTCCCAATGTTCTGTCCAATGGTCGGCTTTAAGAGAAGTATTTTGAATGACGCTGCTTAGTCTTGTGTTTGCAACAGCTAGCTAACGTTATTAACTACTTCTATGTTTGCAGTGAACTGGTAAGCAGCTGCCTTACTTAACTTGAATTCAGCAACTTGCTAACTAATAATATTGTCAAACGTACTGGTACTTCTGTACCAAGTCAACACATTTTAAAAACGGAATGATCCTGGCCTTTCTGCAGCATAGGTAGTACCAAGTGCACACTCAATTCTGTGCTCACTGATAAGTGGCTGCTTTCAGATGCTCCCATGCATATTTGTGTGACTGCTCTGTGAAGAGTTCTAATGCATGAACACAATGGCCAATAAGAGATGTTTAAGTTAGATAGAATCCTCTCACTTTTGACTTGACTGTTTTTAAAGCGGTGTTTACTTTTAATGTATTATTTTTAGTAATATCATTATTAACATTAATAATGAACTCATTTATTTAATTTAATATTTTTATTTTCAAAATAAATTAAATTGTTAAATGGTTTTAGTATTTTTTGCTCATATTAAAGAACTGATTTCATAGTTAAGCCATGGCCATAAAGTGTGCATTTTTTTTAAGGTCAGACCACTAACAAGGCTTCATGCTGTGATCCCATTTTTTTCCCCAGCTAAAGTCATCTGCAGGCATCTGTTTACAAAAAACAAAACAAAAAAAAATTATACTATATTATAATATTTTTCTTTTTTTTTTGTTGTTTTAAGTTTTATTTTTCTATATGATTTTTAGTGTTTTTGTGAGGTTTGTTCTGTTTAGGAATAAACCTCAGAGTGTCACCTTTCAAAAGAGACCCAAAACCATGCATATACTCCAAATGGTTCAAGAACAGCATGCAATTTACTTTGGGTTTTAGGCAAATTTTACAGGAATGCAATAATAATTAGGGGTTGCACGACTACTGATTTCTGCTAGTCGATTTCTTATTTTAAAAATACTCGAGTTACTCAACTACTCGTGGTTCATGCTACTGTAAATGAAAAGACATTAAATAGTTCTTATCAATAAAAGCTTATTAATTCATAGCCTAATGCAACAATTACGTATGTAAATTGTCAAAACTTTATAATTATGACATTAAATATTTACATTTTGATGTAACAGTATTTGTATCTGTAACAATCACTAAATTATTCATATCTGCATTCGGATCAAACCAGGTGGAACGTTGTAGTTACTTGATAAGACCGTTATGACTATCTTTTTTTCATAGTTATCACTGAACAAGTATGCCATGTTAAACTAAAATAATTATTAATTTCTAAAAATATATTTATCATGCAAGCAGAGAGATGTCATGACAAATGTTTAGTGATCATTTGAACACAACTGAATTAATTCAATGCGCACATTTTCATTACGCAGAACTCTCTAAGCGAGTTTTTTTTTTTTACTTCACTAAACAAATGTGTGTGTGCCTGCCACGCAAACCAGCAAAAGATAAAGATGCAAACATGTAGGCCAAGTAGAAACTGTATCTGTATCTAAGTTGATTATTAGCCGAGAGAACTGGTTTGTTTTTGAAAGACTGAGACGTGCAATGTGGCTGTTTGATTGGTGAGCGCGCTGTGCTTATTCGATTCATTCGTATCAGATCATAGCCTAAGGTTTAAATCATTGCCTTTTAAATATATACAAATAATAGAACGTGTATGATGTATTATTATAGGTGATATTACTCATGCCAAGCTCTGATTTCTGAGAGATGCACGGAGAGGCAACAGCAATGCGGTGTTTGATTTGCGCTCTTTTCATTCATAAAGTTTACATTCAACTTCACACTCTATAACATTACTTTAGTGGTCTGTGTATAATATTGCGCTGATCCACTAGTTCAACTGTTATCTAGCAAACAGCAGAGTGTGCCAGCCTCAGCTAAATATTCAGGCAGAATTATTCCTTGTCCGTTATTCGTTTTTGAAGCCATTCCTCGTGCCATTCCGAATACAGTATTCGGCTTCGGGCACACCCTAATTATTACATTACATATTTAAATTTTACATGCAACATAGATAAAGTCATAGAAAGTAACAGCTACACGCAATATTGTAATCCTAAAATTCAGTCGTACTTGCAAACTCTTTGTATGCATTATGGTTAATGCATGCTCGAGTAGTCGATTGTTTCCGACAGCGCCGACTAGTGGTTGAAGTAGTCGATCACTCGACTACTCGACTAGTCTATGCAAGCCCTAATAATAATACACCACAATAATACACTAATATAATACACTAAGCATCGATATCTCTTCCATTTGTGTGCACAAATGTGCTATACTTTTAAAATAAATGTATTTTAATTTTATAGTACAGGTTCTTCTCAAAAAAATAGCATATTGTGAAAAAGTTCATTATTTTCCATAATGTAATGATAAAAATTTAACTTTCATATATTTTAGATTCATTGCACACCAACTGAAATATTTCAGGTCTTTTATTGTTTTAATACTGATGATTTTGGCATACAGCTCATGAAAACCCAAAATTCCTATCTCAAAAAATTAGCATATTTCATCATCCGACCAATAAAAGAAAAGTGTTTTTAATACAAAAAAAAGTCAACCTTCAAATAATTATGTTCAGTTATGCACTCAATACTTGGTCGGGAATCCTTTTGCAGAAATGACTGCTTCAATGCGGCGTGGCATGGAGGCAATCAGCCTGTGGCACTGCTGAGGTGTTATGGAGGCCCAGGATGCTTCGATAGCGGGCCTTAAGCTCATCCAGAGTGTTGGGGTCTTGCGTCTCTCAACTTTCTCTTCACAATATCCCACAGATTCTCTATGGGGTTCAGGTCAGGAGAGTTGGCAGGCCAATTGAGCACAGTAATACCATGGTCAGCAAACCATTTACCAGTGGTTTTGGCACTGTGAGCAGGTGCCAGGTCATGCTGAAAAACAAAATCTTCATCTCCATAAAGCTTTTCAGCAGATGGAAGCATGAAGTTGACTCCAAAATCTCCTGATAGCTAGCTGCATTGAACCTGCCCTTGATAAAACACAGTGGACCAACACCAGCAGCTGACATGGTACCCCAGACCATCACTGGACTGTGGGTACTTGACACTGGACTTCAGGCATTTTGGCATTTCCTCCTCCCCAGTCTTCCTCCAGACTCTGGCACCTTGATTTCCGAATGGCATGCAAAATTTGCTTTCATCCGAAAAAAAAGTACTTTGGACCACTGAGCAACAGTCCAGTACTGCTTCTCTGTAGCCCAGGTCAGGCGCTTCTGCCGCTGTTTCTGGTTCAAAAAAGCACACGCCAGTCCATGTGCACGGTGGCTCTGGATGTTTCTACTCCAGACTCAGTCCACTGCTTTCCGCAGGTCCCCCCCAAGGTCTGGAATCGGTCCTTCTCCACAATCTTCGCCAAGGTCTGGAATCGGTCCTTCTCCACAATCTTCGGTGGCTCTGGATCTTTTTCCTTCCCACAGACGTTCCCACTGAGGTGCTTGATACAGCACTCTGGGAACAGCATATTCGTTCAGAAATTTTCTTTCTGTGTCACCATTTTTACCCTCTCGCTTGTAGGGTGTCAATGATGGCCTTCTGGAGCGCCATGCCGCAGTCAGGTCGGCAGTCTTACCCATCATTGCGGCTCTGATGTCTCTTTTGAGTAATGAACCAGGCTGGGAGTTTTTAAAAGCCTCAGGAATCTTTTGCAGGTGTTTAGAGTTAATTAGTTGATTCAGATGATTAGGTTCAAATAGCTCGTTTAGAGAACCTTTTTCATGATATGCTAAGCCTTTTTTGAGATAGGAATTTTGGCATTTTTTTCATGAGCTGTATGCCAAAAACATCAGTATTAATACAATAAAAGACCTGAACATATTTCAGGTGGTGTGCAATGACTCTAAAATATATGAAAGTTTAATTTTTATCATTACATTATGGAAAATAATGAACTTTCTCACAATATGCTAATTTTTTGAGAAGGACCTGTATATATTTATATATAAATATATTTGTTCCCTACTAAATAATGTTTTGACAGGTAATTCTTTACATGAAAGCACAAAAAGCACTTGCTATTGCAGTCAGCTGTAGTTTGTGTGGTGTGTTCAAAAGCAGCTTTTTGGTCCAGGCACAAGACGACAACAACACTGTTGGTTTTCATCAGTTTGGTTCTGGTAGTTTATATAGACAGATTTATATAGAGTCTAGTGTCCTCCTCACTGCATATCAGGCAGGGGTAATGGGGGACATGGAGAGGCAAAAACAGAGAGGAACAGGGTACATTGCACAGAGGATTATGAACAATGTATGGACCGTGGAAGGGGACAGCAAAATATTTAAAATAACACACAAAAGCACAAACATTCTTATCAGAGCTGCAATCCCCCGCAGTTGTGCTGCCATTGAGCAAAAACCCATTTTGGGTGTATAAATCAAAGATGAGGGTTGTAATCCTAAAGTTCAGACATACAAACTCATCATTGGTGAAAAGTGACAAAGATGCAAGGCCCTTTTCTGCCATTAAGGTTTACTTGGTTGAGAAATCAGTTTTGTCATGTACCCTTTTATTTAACAACTTGAGACAACTTTATTGCTTGCTCTTGTTCTACAAAGGCAATAAGTAAACTGTATGCATGGTCAGTTCATGTTTCTTGTATGCACTTTGCTCTGTATTTTTCAAGGGCAGCTGTGCCCTGTTTGTGTGTGTGTGTATGTGTGTGTACCTACTTAACCATATTTTGGGGACAAATTGTACCCAAAAGTGAGCTAAACCTGACAAAATCTCTCATTTTCATTTGTAAAACTGGTATAAAAAAAAAAAAAAAAAAAAAAAAAAAAATTGTTAAAATGCACAAAATTACCTGTAAGGGGTAGTTTTAGGTGTAGGGCAATAGAATATATAGTTTGACTTGGCTCATTTTCTGTACTGATTAATGTATTGACTACATAGAACAAGCAGGTGTCAAACACATGGCATGCAATAGATTAGGATCACAAATATTCAGACTAAAATATGTTGTGGGCCTTTACATGTTATGAGACCGTTTATCTAAATAAGCAGTTGCTATAAGAAACGACTGTACTGCCTGCAGAGCTGGCATCAATCACATGAGCGTCCACACTGAATATGGAATCAGAGGAGGAGATTGAAGCTTTTAATGTTGCTACAACAGCTTAAAAGAGAAAAAGAAAGCAAATTAAAAGATGGGTGTATAAAGGATTTGGTGAAGAGTAGAGAAAAGCATGTGATAAAGTTCTGCAAAAACAAAGCATGTAAACAATGTCATAATTAACTACAGGCACTGTTTGGTTGTAGTTATTGATGCTCATGGGTGTATAACTAGTTATTGACTCCTAGGGGGCAGTCACTTTTTCACAGAGACATATATTTAATTTTTATATATAAATTGACAAATTTAATTAATGCATTGAACGTCTTGTGTTTTTGTTTATGACTGGTCACATTAATGCATTATAAGTTTTGCTTGAAGATATAATGACAATGAGAAAATATGGAAAATCAGCCAGAGCCAAATATTTTAACAACACTGTTTATATTTACATGATATCCAGTGTTAATTATTGTACATATTTATGATTTTTGTAAATAATAACTTGATATTGAAATGTGTTTGACTTTACAATAATATGCTGAGAAATCACAGCAGGGGATGAAAGTGTGTTAAAGTGAGCTCATCCTGATTCTTATGTTGTTTAGGTAATGAAATGGTTCTGGGCAGTGGTGTCATCCTTCACACAGGAAGAATTGGCACGTTTGTTGCAGTTCACCACTGGTTCCTCACAGCTCCCTCCTGGCGGCTTCAACACACTTTGCCCCTCCTTCCAGATCATAGCAGCTCCCACACACAGCACGCTGCCCACTGCACACACCTGGTGAGCGCACACATCAAACATCCCTGCACTTCCACGGAAGGACCAAAATCCAATTCCCAAAAATAAATGTGAAAACTATCATTTAAATTTGGCATGGTTTTATAACTAATATTTATCATAAGGTTGTTGCCATTTGATTAAAACAATAAAACATTATCTACTTAAGAAATATCATGATTTTTTTACATAATAAAAATGTTTAAATATATTAATACGTTTCTAGCAAAGTAAATATAATTTTGACAGAAGTATCTATAGGAAAAAGTTATCTTTTTTTATTTGGCTTGCATGTTTAATCCCTCCTCCTATGTTGTTCTGTTCAGTTTTAACCAGCTGTGCCTCCCAACATATGACTCCTATGAGGAACTCCACAAGCTGCTGAAGCTGGCCATCAGTGAGGGGAGTGAGGGCTTTGGGATGCTTTGAACATCAATCCAGCTCAGGCAGAAATTGTTATCTCCAAACCTCCTTTTTTCATGAACATAGTCACCCCAGTGTACTTAATGGTGTACTGTAAAGGAAGGACTTTGATCACAAGATGCCTCTGGGAGGATTCAGGAGTTATGTACATATGTATTTAAAGACTGTTCTACTAGATGAAAATGGGAAGAAAAGCAATTTTTTTCTTTCAGATAGTTTCAGATGAGAGTGCAGACAATTACATGGCCTACATAAGTATTGCATTTGACATAAAGAGAATGTTTTTTTGTTTGTTTGTTTGTTTTATGGAACATAGTAGACTAAGGGATTTTGGGAATGACTGCATACCCTCTACACTTGGGCCTTAACTGATCAGGGAAGGTTGTGTATATAACTGTGCTATTTTATTGTATGCTTTATTTATAGAGTGTGTACATTTTCCCTGTAATGTTAATTTGATATTTATGAAAAAGGAACATTATAATGTTACTGTCTTCTTCTCTCTTTTTCTTCTTCTTCCGTCTTTTGTGATTTCATTAATTATAAAATTGCTTTTCTCAGAGATGTTCATAGTGTTTCAGTTTCAACTGTTTTGGGAACAGGCATTCCAGAAATGGTTAAATGTTTGTTTCAGGCTCTTTGCTCCCTTTTTGAGCCACTTTTCATTTTGAAAAGTAATTATTAATGAGCATACTAGAAAACTACATATCAAATTTAGGTAAGGATGTCCATTTAAAGAAAAAAAAAAAGGTAGCTAGTTCTAAAATATTATTACAAAGACTCAAGATCCTACCACAAAACTACTCTTATTCTGAAATCTGAATAACATCTATGCTTCATACCAAACTAGTCCCCAAACAACAAATAATACTGGCTTTTTTCTTGATTTGTACATAACCGATGCTGTTTAAATTTTGTTGTTTTAATGGCGCTACAAAATTAAAGTCTATTTGTGAGGCTAAAAAAAACAATGCACAATGGCTGACTGTTGAAGAACAATAGTGAACTGAGCCTGTAGCAGTATTCTAGGAGGTCACATGCAAAACTGAAGTGTCCTTTTTTTGACCACCACAAACCATTTGCAGGGACACAAAATGCTAAAACGTGACACGTAATATATATACATACACACATTTATTTGTCCTACACGGACCTGTTATGAAGCTGCAATGTTATTCGTTTTTTTTTACATTTTTGTACCATGTCCTCTGGTGTGACACCATGTCCTTTGAACTTTTTTGGAACCACTACAAATGTTTTATGCTTTGTTGTGCATTAATATGACACCCCTAAATTATATATTTTTTAATTAAAAAGTGCATGTTAAGCTACATAATCATAGAAAATTTTGCAAATGTGTCTTGCTTACCACTAATGACAGGTTAGCTTGGAATAGCAAGGTCATTAATTGACAGAAAAGGCTGAAACGTCCTTTGGTGTGATAAAAAAAAAAAAAAAGTCCTCCATTGTGACACCTGTACTGTCACACCACAGGACAAAGTTTCTTTTAAAAATCCTTTTAAAATAATTAAATAATATTTGTTTAACTCCCTTTTTTATACTTTTTTTTGATAATTTTCAGTGTCCTTAAATGCAATAATTACATTCATTAAATTAAGCTCTAATCATCAAAAAAAAAAAAAAAATATGAATCTATAGAATATATGAAAATTTCACTTTTTAATAAAAAAAGTTACAAAATATATATATATACACACACACATACATACATATATGAGTGTTCGTAAAAGCAACAATACAAAATCTTAAACTATAAAAGTGCCACTTTGTCCCACTATTATGTGCAGGCCTGGCATTTTGCACTGGCCAAGAACTACAAAATGAATTTTAAATTAGCAATATCATAATTGAATTGACATTTTGACATTTTGAATTGTTTATATAGTGATCTAATTCTATCCACCAATACGGTGTACATTTTAGGACATCCTCAGACCTCAGTCATTAAATGAAAAGGCGTCATGCCTCAGACTAAAAGGCTTCAGTCATTGGACAAAACGGCATCGCGCCCTCAGACTGAAAAGCTTCAGGTCTCAGGAAAAATGACGTCCAGGTGTCAGGTGCTCCTACAATTAGGCATCAGACGAAACGGACTCAGACAAAAAGGCATCGGGGGGGGACGACAAACGGTGACTCAGACACAAAGGCCATCATACGAAACGGACTCAGGAAAAAAAGGCATCAGACGAAACGGACTCATGTGGAGTATCGCGTTGCCCCCGCCCCAGGTGACGTCACAACGCACGCGGTTTCAGAGGAAATGGTATATAACGGTTGATTGATGCAAAAGTAGGTAAGCCAGCGTCTGAGTATATTATATTTTAACAGTTTTTATTCGAAAATGTTACACTAATTAAGTTATATACGGAAGAGAACATGCATTTCGAGAGTCTTGTGTGCACGTTTAAAATGTTAGTTAGCCATATTGCAACTACCAGCTTTTATTTTGGCAAAAGTGTAGTAAAAATTACCCTTACGACAAAATAACCATGGGTTTTACTACCATAAAAAAAAAAAAAAACCCTGGATCTGCTATATTAAATCATGGTATCCATTAAGATTAACCATGGTGGTTTATGCGATACTAACCATAGTTTACCCTGGTGTTTGTAGTTCAACTGGGGGTTAAACAAATGGGTAATCATACACTTTTTACTAAAAAAAAAAACATGTTCACACACTTTTATCGAATAATAAAAATCACAATGCTTATATATACATATGTATGGTATTTATGTTAAACCCTTTATGTTGCGATCAATCATCTCTAAATAATCATAACAACAATTATAATACATTATAAAACGTACTTATTTGTTGGAATATAACTTTTATGAGTATGATTATTGTATAACACCGCAATAAACGAACATGCGTAAATCCACAATAATTTATAATGGACTATAAGTCTATATCTTGGCAGTATTTATTTAAGATCTGTACAACA